>NC_084760.1:19514805-19817835 GCF_028858725.1 Colius striatus | reverse complement strand
GCCTTTTGGACATACGTTTGGAAAATGCAAGAAGCAGCCGAAAATCGGAGAAATAAATGACTGCCATAATATTTTCACGACAAAGTGGGCAGTCATGGAAACTGCCACAATTGTTACTCCATCTCCAAGTATACATCAGTGTTTCAGGCAGGAATTGTGCAATCCCACACCACAGACATTTAAACAAATTGGAAATAGCTGCAGTGGTTCCAGAATTTTGCTTTTAAACAGTGTAGAAACAAGTACGTTACACTCTTCTTGGTGTGGAGATGTTAATTTTCTCACTGTTAAAAATACTATCCACGTGGCATCAGAAATATTGAAGTAATACAAAACAGGTTTCAGAAAACAGGTTTATTGCTGAGAAGTATATGTCTACAGCGTGCATTACTGAAAATAGAAATTGACATGTCAACTGCAACAATATTACAATCCTTGGTTTTGGATTTAAACAGCAGATTCAGAACTACTCATTTGAAAAACCTGAAAAGGTGCCTGGCACTAGCGGCACATAGGCAGCCTTACCTGACTGCTGGCCAAAGTAACATTCTGACTGTGCAAGCCCTGGTAAAAGGCAATTTCACTAGATGGATAGTACAGGCTGGCGTTGAGTCCCTCTGCCAGACAGAAAGCAAAATAGCCCAAGACGTACATCACCATCTGAATGTCAGTGTTGCAAAAAGTGTGTATTTACTGATAGCCTGAGACACACTGCAAAACCAAGTGAAAGTCCTTCTTCCTTACAAAGACTTAGCGCATTTTCTTATTTGCTCAATCAGTTTACTCAAGCAAAAGGCAAAGGAAATTAGGGATCAAAAATAATCTCAGCACTAGCTCATGGAGGCTGACAGTTTTCAGATGCTTTGTTGTTTAAAACCGAATAGAAAAACCACTATTTTTTTGGTTAGAAAGTACAGAAAATTCTTATCTTTTTCTTATATTGGCTTACAGCTTCCATCTTTATGTTTAAATACACATTATTTTCTCTGTTTAAAATACTAACAGTTAATCTCTCTATTTGTGAGCTGTGGCTCATAAGAGTACATATATTTTGGTTTCCAAGTGACTTGTTTTTCCTGTTAAATTGAATACTGATGTATCTTTTCTAATACACTGACAATTACAGTACTACAAAACAGAAACGTTTACTAAGCAAAGAAGCAGCAAAATGAAATGTATGCCTAACAAGAAAATACCATAGTTCACATTTTCTAAGACATGTTCTAAATTTCCTTCTTGTATAACAGTAACTGTCATTTAGTGGTATATGCTTGTATCTGAGCACAGAATAGAACTGCAAGAGAGCTTCTGTTACCAGATTTGGCTTCCATCTTTCATTTTTTATTCAAATCTCAGAATGAAAACGAAAAGCAACAACTTTTAATGATAATGAAATTTAACTAGTAAACAACAAGACAAACTTTGAGTCTAATGGCTGGACAGCATATCAATTGACAGAAAAATATAGTGAGTTGCACAATCGGACCTGTAAAATTTTCCTGTCTTGGTAATTTGTTGGTATTTTGCTGCACGAAAAATCCTCAGAAAAATCAATGAACATTCCTCCCTAGCAACAGAGGGGAAAAAAAGCAGGAGCAGTGCAGAGGGGATGCTGAACAGGCAATGAGTGACTGATAGCTGCAGTAATCTGAACAGACTGAGCAAAGAGATCACTGTTCAGTTCTGGCTGCAGCACTAGTAGCACAAGGCAGTAAAATCTGTTAACATTTTAGACCAAAAACATAAATGAATTTTCACACTCACACAAAAAAACTTTTTGAAAGAGAATCATTACAAGTCCCTTTAATTGCCATATGCTCCTGTAATTGCCACAAAAATGTCAAAGATATTATTAAAGTACCAGTTTAAGAGACCTTGTGGGTAGCATTGTTGAAAGATAGTAACAAAAAAAAATCATAATTAGATTGCAATTTTGTAACAGCAGTTGTATAGGATCTTTATGCCACAATTTCCTACATAAACAGTCACAGCAAATATGGAAAGTACTATTAGTGCCAAAGGCTCTTTTCGTCATCCCCATGGCTAGGCTCTGATTCACCCCCTAACATGTCTTGAGGAAGTATTCCCAGGTTGTCAGCTTAAACAGCTTGCTGAGATAAATGCCACGACATATTCAGAATGTCAGACCACTGGACTGTTCCAAAAAGAGTGTTTGGAGAAAATCTAACTGAAATGAAATAAAAAAGGCCCAACTTTCCTAATATGTAGGCTTAATCTACTGCAATACAAGAAAGTAAGTAGACATGTTGTAAAAGTGTATAACATAAAACTTATTTGTGAGCAATATTGTGCAACTTTTTTGAAAAACTATTAATCTTTTGGATTACTCCTACAATCTACTTGGATTATGTGCTGCCTACGTGTCAATTATGAATGTTAAACCTGCTGAGCGACAATTACAGCATGTATCTATAAAAAAATCGTAATTTCTTCAGTCATGAAAAATTCTTTTTTAGTAGATCTCCAAAGTTTTAACACATATTGGGTATAAAGTCCATAACAGAGACAATTATTTCATTGAACAGACAGAAGCAACATAAGGAATTCAATGATTTCCCACAATAAACATGTGAAAAAAGGCTTCATAATGTTTGGTTGTACTTGTGAAATATTGGTAGTAGTTCTACTTCCAACCATAGCCAATGCATACTATCAGACTTCCAGAAGGCAACTGAAATGACCTTCTGTTCCAAAACAAGCAGCAGTTTTAGGAGTTGAAAATGAAAAATAATTTCTATTACCACAGACCTAGCTCAAGATCATGATTCTGTACCAGAAACCTTTAGTATACCACACCTTGTATATGAAGTGCATAACATTAATGGGAAAAAGGGTCTGTGCTAAATCCTCATAATGAATTCACTGTATTTTTTATAAATATATGTGGCCAAAGAAACAAAAAAACCAGGAAGAATCCACTGTAAAGTCTTTCAGTAACGTGACAGAGCAACATACATGGATTTCCTATAATAAGCTTAATTCTGTATCACTCTTCAACCAGTTAATTTGTCTCAAAATGACAAATATATCACATGCATCTCCAGCATATCAGCACAAAAATTTCCATAGCAGAAAGGTTCTCCCCTCTAGCAGAGGGCACACCTCTGTTCCATCAATCTTGTACTAGAACTGCTCCTTAGGCGCCATGCACCAGCAGCAAAGGGCTCAAATGTGCGCTGTGATCCAGTATGTGGGCCCAGGCCACGGAAATACAACAGCTTTTCTGACTGCTATGGAGTGGAATTTGGACACAGGAGAGAAATGAACATGTAACAGCCATCAAGACTTTTAAAAGGACTGAATAAACAGATTTTGACTGAAGACATCCATCAAACAGCAAAGATGAAAATATGCTGGAGGAGAGAACAATTGAGACCAAGCCATAGAAATGAAGATACAGTAAAAATTTACAAAAACTAAGAAATTCAGTATTTCACAAACACAAAATAATGATCATCAGTAGAAGAAATACAAAGAAGCACTCAGTTAAGCTCTAAGTATTAATGAACTTCAGAAATACTAAAACCAGAATTCCCAGGTAAGATAAAATTTAAGAAATTGATATAAATGAGAAGTCTGAACTAGCTACAAAAAAAAAAAATCAAATCGAGAATCTTCTATTAAAAGCCTTCTTTCCCCATTAAATTCTTACCTCAAGATGTGAAATTGGTACTTTGTAGTTTATGATCTCCTTTGCATCACAGCGTATGAAATTTCACTCAGCCATTCCTGTACTGAAGCCAGTAACTTTTTGTCAGTGTGTATCAGACTTCTGTTATCTATTCCACTTTACCCTTCAAATTAACAAACCTTTCGAAGCCTTTAGTTTCTCCGTGTGAGATATCAATGCATCTTTTTTAGTTAAATAGGGAGAGTCTTTTACAAGTCTCACTATTTCCAGTCTTCCTGCAGTTTTGCAAATGCATTATTATCTCTTTTAAGAGACAACTGTGGACCTACCATGACTCAAATTTTACAGAAGCAATGGACACTATCCTGCAGTCTCTTCTAGTCCCACACCCTGTTCATCAGATCACGGAATCTGAGAGACATCTCAGCACTGAATCTAATCTGAAGGGAGAGGAGAAAAAGGGCCAAGAGTAGGAACACGAAGTGCAAAAGGAGTAGGTAATAGGGCACATGAAAAATGCCACACACAAGTTCCAGCCACATTGAAGGGTTTAACATCAAAAAATAAGGTAATTTGAGAGGTCTGTGGTCATGGTATTTCAATAGTTAGTATCAATGTTACTTAAAAAATAAAAATCCTACTACTTCTCACAATTCCATGTAACATATCTAAGGATTGTGTCAGGAACATTTTTACAGTTACCACAGCATTTCCCTCAGAGTTCATACAGGCTTACTTCATTATAATTCAGGAACTCTTTCTATATTAAACAGAGGCATTCTGAAAAACTTCTAACTCTTGCTTCTGTTCCTGGTTCTAGCTGTATGACCTTCCACTAAAACACAGTGACTATCTCCCATAACATCCTCATCAGAAATCTCAGTGTGGCTTGGATGTGTGGACTACCAGTGAGGTGGATTGAGAGCTGGCTGAATGACAGAGCCCAGAGGTGGTGATCAATGGCACAGAATCGAGTTGGAGGCCTGTGGCCAGTGGAGTTCCACAGGGATCGGTTCTGGGGCCAGTCTTGTTCAACATCTTCATCAACGATCTGGATGAGGGGACAGAGTATACCCCCAGCAAGTTGGCTGATGACACCAAACTGGAAAGACTGGCTGATTCCCCAGAAGGCTGTGCTGTCATTCAGTAGGATCTCAAATGGCTTGAGAGTTGGGCAGAGAGGAACCTCATGAGGTTCAACAAGGACAGAGTCCTGCATCTGGGGAAAAACAACCCCATGCACCAGTACAGGCTGGGGATTGACCTGCTGGAGAGCAGCTCTGCAGAGAGAGACCTGGGAGTCCTGATTAATAATAAACTGAACACGAGTCAGCAATGTGCCCTCATAGCCAAGAAGGCCAATGGCATCCTGAGATGCATCAGACAGAGTGTGTCCAGCAGGTCAAAGGAGGTTCTTCTCCCCCTCTACTCTGCCCTGGTGAGGCCTCATCTGGAGTACTGTGTCCAGTTCTGGGCTCCCCAGTTCAAGAGGGACAGGGAAGTTCTGGAGAGATGCCACCCCATGGCCACCAAGATGGTAAGGTGATAGGAATATCTTCCTTATGAGGAAAGGCTGCGGGAACTGGGGCTGTTTAGTCTGGAGAAAACTGAGGAGGGATTTCTTTAATATTTACAAATATCTAAATGGTGAGTATCAGGAGGTTGAGGCCTCCTTTTTTCTGTTGTATTCAGTGAGAGGACAAGGGGTACTGAGATAATGATGGAACACAAAAAGTTGCATTTAAACATAAGGAAAAACTATTTTACTGTAAGAGTGAGGGAGCACTGGAACAGGCTGCCCATAGAGGTTGTGGAGTTTCCTTCTCTGGAGGTTTTGAAGATCGACCTGGACACGTTCCTACGTGACCTGATTTAGGTGGACCTGCTATTGCAGCGGATTGGACTAGATGATCTTTAATGGTCCCTTCCAACTCCTACCATTCTGTGATTCTGTAATCTGGATTACTCTGCAGAATTATGTGCATATCATTACTATTACTATTCATCAGTCTTTGCATCAGTCACAGTTGTTTTTTTAGTGATCTTTGATTACATTCCTTTGATATATCTGTTCAAAAACATGACCATTTAATGTTACAGCTAAGCAATTACTTTCATGCAAACCTTGTAACCTTGTCAAAGCATTAGGTTAGCTTTCTTTACAATAGACATTTTGCCTAGAACTACATTGATTTGCATTAATTACATTTTCATCCTTTAATTCATCCGCTTAGTCATGTATGAGTTTCCTAGATGACAGTCTAACCTGGTCATAGTCAACTTACTTCACCGTTTTCAATGCTGGCATGACATGTTGAATTTCACCACATAAAGCTACCAGTAAATCAAAGATCTAACCAACCAATCCTTAAGTACATATGTTACTTCCATACAGATCGACTAGTAATGGACATGACATCCATATCTATATAAAATTCCACTGATTCCATTGAAATTTAAAGTAAGATTAGCCCACATAAACACTGTGAAACTACATCCAACTGATACTTAAAACAAAATCAGATTCTGCTACTCCTTTCAAGCACATAATTGCTTGGATTTTTTTTGCCCTTGTGTTATGATACAGAAAACCCACATAAATGTCAGGCACAACTGATTTCTGACTAGAGGGAACAAGGAAGTCTAGTGCCTGCAAAAAATAAACACATTAAGAATCAGTATTTGTATTTAATCTTCAAGTAATGTTTACACTAGTTGATGTATTGAGATACGTATTTAAAACCTAAGAGTGATGTTTTAAAGTTTAACTTTCATGAATCTCATAGAAGCAGCATTCTCAAACCAGAACACGTGTACTAACAAGAAATGAACACAAACCACTTCAAAGTGACGTATGGACACTGTGTGACTGTATGTTGAAGACTGCTTCCTGCTCTAGTCCCTCTGGTTAAAAACTAATATAACGTATTTTTTATAAGTACAGGAAGGTTGACAAAGATGTTCAGTAGCCAAAATTGCTTCCTAATTTTATCAGGATTCCCTTTCTTGACAAAAACAGCTAACAAGCTGTACAGAACAGACTTTTACATAAAGGAATAAGGGGTTTTTTTTTCTGTATTGCACTGAAGAGATTAAGACAACATCAAATTATCACAGATTACAAAACAGTAGGTTTTATAAAACAAAATAAAGTAAGATATAAGTTACCATTTCGACAGATGAAACTTCGGTGTTCTTTAAATTGACTGGTTGAATGTCCAACTTCGTATTAAAACTTAAAAAAAACCCTGATAATATTCAGCTAGATAGATAAGGGCTGGACATTCATCTTATGCCCAAATTTTCTTTTCTACTCACACTGCTTACAAAATGCATTAAAACTTTGTCCTACTATAGCCTCCTATGATAAAAGTTATATCATTGCTCCCAATACCACAGCAGTGATAACATCTTTGCTTCTCAAAATTATCATACCAGTCTCTTCTGAATTCACTCCACAAATTTACAAGTATTTATCTTTTTCTTATCTTTAAAATTCTTAAGGAGACTTGTCTCTTTCTGTTACTTTCTGTCTCCTCAACTTACTTTGTTTCATGAGTTCGCTAGTTGGCACTTTGTAACTATCCACGTGTCTATCTCTCCTATAAATGTCTTTGATTCTGCCCTACGTTTAATGACACAGTAGACCACTTTATCATAGCCTATGCCTCTCTAACGCTTCAAGTATCTCTTTGTCATCTCAGAGCACTAAAACACAGGAACTGTATCTTAAGTGTAAACTATTATGACACAATTAATCACAACTAAGGGGGTCTATCAGAGTAAAAATAAGGATTAGTAAAAATGACACAGGCATTCTTTCTTCAAAAATACTTAACCCAAACATCATGTTTTATAGACTAAAAGCTTTCTGAACTAAATCCTTTCTTCTAGGGTATACCATTTCAAAGAAGCTGCCAAAGGTGCCTTATTTCCAAACTACCATGGTACAATACTGAAAGGAAGCTGCACCAGAAAGTAATTCAATCCCAAAATCTTGAACAGTTTAATGTGCAAAGAAAGAGTAAACAAAAGCTTGCATTATTGGAGAAAAAACAACCCCAACAAAACAGTAGGTATATTAAAGCAGGTAAAGAGCTGTTTAATCTCTCTCAGAACTGTATCTAGAGAAAATTCCTCAAGCTTTATTGATATGAGAAGCTGTGTTGACTTTTCCTCCTTTCTCCCCCAAAAGCTTCTTAACATTGTAACCACCAAAAAGTTTCTATTCCAAGCAGCCATTGACCTTGGGATCATCTTACTTTACAGGATTCTGAGCACACTTCCATGAAGTTTTACATAGAAAAGTGGAAGTAGCTGCTAGTTCAGACACGTGCCCTGAATTAGTCATTAAATCCAAAACACAAATGTAAATAAATATAGCCCAGATATATAGCCCTTAAAAGCCAAGTATATTATTCTAGCAGAGACATGGCTGCTGCTCAGAAATCAACCTGAAGTCAGGTGGAGTGAAAACTAACACAGATACATTCTGAATAACACATCTCTCCTGTCAGTCATCACAAAAGCCTCCTCTGTACAAACCATGGATTCTGTAATCCTACACAAAAATAGAAAATTTGGGAAAACCACAAATCAGCCGTGCCTCTGTACAAGCCAATACAAGATAATGAGATACAGAATTGAGCTGTTTATTTTTTTAATAAAAAACAACTTCTCCAGACTCTTGTAATCTGTATAGCAACAATAACACACAGAAGAAAGGCTTAGCTAGATAAACGTAACTAGAACAGCATGAGGCTAACTGAAGCTAAAAATAGTCTGTCATTTCATAAAGCCAGCGCTGACCCACATTAAGGTGTTTTCCAGGTTGAGGGTGTCCAGCTGGGGACTGACTCCCATATCTTCATCGGTTACGCACTGCAGCGGTATCACGGGGGTTTCCCACCGCCGGGTTTCACCCACGAGCTGTCTGCCTTTGCGTAACGTCTGTGCCTTGGCAGGCAGCGTTTCCTCGGCGCGAGAGAGCACAAGGCTAAGACAGCCCATATTGTTTCTCACACCACTTCTGGCCTACTGGGCTGTTCTCCCATCTGTAAAACCAGAAATCATGGATTTTATCTCGACTTAAAAGGACGGAATTATCTGCAGGCATAACGCACTAAGAGTTTCCTGTTGGCATTAAAACTCGTAAAAGAGGCTTTGAGACCCGAGATCGAAGGGGCTTAGGGACTAAAACGCCCGCAGAGCCGTAGCCGCTCAACTTCTCATTTTGTTTCTGACGGCAGAGGGCCGCAATACGGCACCGGGCCTCCAGCCGCCCTCACAGGGAACGGCACGGCCACGCCACGCAGCAAGGCGGCCACGCCACGCAGCAAGGCGGCCACGCCACGCAGCAAGGCGGCCACGCCACGCAGCAAGGCAGCCCCGCAGCCCTCGCCCTCAGGCGCCCCCCAACCCAGTGAGCGACCAACGGCAGCAGCTGCAGCCCGCCAGCCGCCCACCCTGCATCAGGGGCGCGGGGAAGAGTCTAGAACTCGCTGCCCCAGGGTAGCCGGCGTTCGCGCCAGGAGCTTCCCGGAGAAGCCGCCTGCAGCGGCCAGCTGGGGGTGGTGCTCCCGCGCAGCTCGGCCCCGGCCCACCCCTGACGGCGCTCGCCGCGCCAGCCCGCGCGTCCCGCTCTGACCGCGCCGCGCCCCTCCCCGACCCGCCACCACCCGCTCCATTCACTAACCGGTTCTCGCCGGCTGCCTCCGCCTCTCGGCTCCCTCCCGCCTCCGCCCGGCGACCTCGCTCCCTCCCCGGACGCGCTGGCGGCGCCTCTAATTGGGCGGGAGCGACGTTCATCGCTGACGTGCGTGAGCGAGGGGCGGGTCCTGGGGCGCTTGTGGGGGAGGCGGCGCCGAGTGTCCCTCCTGGTGCAGCCGCGTCCGCTCCGCGCCAGCCCGCAGAGCCGCCCGTTGTCGCAGCTGTATGGTCCATCCCCGCTCCGCCGCCGAACCCCCTCCGGCAGCTCCGCGGCCTCCAGCGCCTCCGCGTCCTCCTGGTCCTGCTCCTCCTGCCCCCGGCGGTGGCGCCCGCACCCCGGCTGTATGATCAGGCTACAGTCTTCAATGAGTAACCATATTCCTGTAAGTACCCGCCCGCCCGCGCCCCCTGCCCCGGTCCGGGCCGCCTCCCCCGAATCCTCACCCTGACAGGCGTTCGCCCTGCCGATTGCCCTCTTGAATCTGGCTCCCGCGCCTCTCCTTCTCCCCTCGCCCCCCCCCCACCCCGCCCCGTCTCCTCCATGTTGTCTCTTTGTTCTGTCGTCCGGGCCACGCCGGCTTCTGGCGGCTTCTCGCCGCTCGAGGCTGGAGCTTCTCTCAGGCGGGCCGCAGGAGAACCGCGCCAGCCCGGCTGCGGCGCGGCGCGGCGTGGCTCGACTTTCCTCCCGGCCTCGGCGCCTCTCTCCTCTCGCTCCTGCCTGCCAGTGCCCCTCTCTTCTTCTCTGTGGGGAGAAGAGGAGGGGGCGATCTCTCTGCGGCTTCCGAGCGGCACGGCCCTGGCACAAAGCGGCTTTGTGAGCCCGTCTATTGCCGGCCCCGCCCGGCGGCGGCCCGGCCTCCCCCCGACCGTGTCTGTCTGGTGACGGCTGCCGGGCTGGAAGGGCAGTGACCTCGCAGCCGGGGCTTTCGTGGCCCTGCGCCGTGCCAGGCCGGGTGCGCGGAGGCGGTGGGGCTCAGCACCCCCCTTGCTGTGGAAAGGCCGGGTCGGGCCGGGCGGCGGCTCCGGGGGACAAGATGGCTCCGCGTCGGGAGCCTGATCGAAGCGTGATGTGAACCCGTGACCGCCGCAGCTGGAGCACCGGCCCGGCTCGGCCCGCAGGGCGGTGTCGCGGCCGGGACAGAGTCTCCCCGCCGGGGAGAGATGGGGCCGGCTGGGAGGCCGGCGGCAGGCGCGGCGCTTGGGGCGGCCGGAGCCCGGGGCTTTCCGGGCAAGCCTCGGCTTGTCTGCGAGCGCCCGCCAGCCAGGTGGTGCAGCGGGGAGCGCGGCCGGGCCGCGGCGCTCGCGGCTGTATGGCTGCCTGGCGCGGCCGGCGCTCGCCCCCCGCCGCGGCCACACGTGCGCGGTCGCCGCCAGGTCGAGGGCGAGAGCGGCCCTTTGTCTCCGGCGCCCTCGAGAGGAAAGTCGGAACCGCCTGCGAGCGGGGACGTGAATGCTTTCCCAAATGAGGTTTCTGCAGGAAGGATGGGGTACGCGCGCGCGTGCGGCCGGCCCGCGTCAGCTTAGGCTTTTTTAGATAGCTCCGTGGGAGCCATCGGAGTCGGCAGAGGAGTCATACACGCTGAAGGGCATGTTTCTCCAACAGTCTGCCATTTACCCTCACAAGTTCTCGAATTTAGTTAAGTACGTGAATTTTGACTGAACCTGCTTTTTGAGACATTGCCCTCTGACTTTTCGTTCAAGGTAGGCATTTCCTTCTGGAGGTAGATCACAGTTTTGTAATTACTACGCTAGTAGGTGCTGCCTAACACCAGTGACCACAAAGCACTGTGTGTAAGCACAAACAACACAAGGCCTACTGGTGGTAGTATACCCTCCCTTGCAGGGAAGCAAGACAGGCAAAGCATTATCAGAAACAAGTAATATATGGTAATAGAAGCAGGATTAGTGGTGGTTATATGCAGGTCTTGGTTGCTGTCTGGTAGCCAGCCACACACATTCCAAATACGAGCTGACAAATGCACAGTCTCTGTGGCATGAGAGTCCTGTGATTCTTATGTTTCTTATTGCTGCTGGAGAGAACTTTCCAATATGTCTAACTGTATCTGCAGAGTGTTTCCAAGGCAGAGACTCAAAAGTATGAACCCTGTCTCATTAAGATCTTGCAGAACTGTCAAATTAAAAACTCTGAAGCTGACACTTAAATGTCAGCTCTTATTATTCCACTGATGGAACAGCAAGGGATTTTGAAACTCACAGGAACAGAATTGTTTCAGGCTGAAAGTGTAGAAGAAGCAATAGAGAAATTGCACAGCCATGAGAGAGGAAATGTGAGAGTGAGAAGGAAAATTGAGTGACAGATATAGCAGGGGCTAAGGAAGAAGGATGTCATTGTCTTACTGAAACCAAATGTGTCAGTAAGGTAGTAAATAAATGTAATTCAACCTTATCTAATAACTTCTGTCTTGTGAAACCTTTCTTTTTTGACAGAATACATACCACATGAGAATGCTGGATCTATCCCAATGTGTAGGTTGACTGTAGGTGATCAGTTCTCTTAAAGATAAGCCAGAACACCCAGATCAGGGTATTACTGAATTCTAAAGTAGTAACAGACTGTCACCTTATTAAAACAAAAAAACAAAAAAAAACCCCTAAAACTTAGTCTGTCAGATCAGTACAAGAGATACTTCTGGGTTAAATATAAGACCATAACTCCTTACAGTGCTCTTCACAAATACAGCTTCTTGTTTGTCACTTTTACTTGTTTTAGACTCCATAAAATAGTGCAATCACTGTCTTAGCATATATATGCTAAATTTATGTTATTGCTTAAAACATAATGGAATAATTTTTTAATAGGATGACAGATCTATGTAGTTTGCTATTGAAGTGACAATGTTGTTTTGAGACTCTTTGATTCCAGAAACTCGAGAGGATGTATTAAACAAAGGAGTGCAATGATTTCTATGATGTCTTATTTTCTCCAGTATCTGTTAAGGTTTCTTTGTATGAGTTTGTGATTGTTTTTCATGGTCCAAGCAGAATTAGGAACATAGTCACATGGCCTTGGTTTCATCACCTCTAGAAGTTGCATTGACTTGTTATACATGAAGTTTTGAGATAACTTTTTCTTCCCCCTAAATTGCATACTTTAATCACAAGAAATATCCTTACTTCATGGTGCATGTTGTAATAAATTTAAAATAAACCTTTGGAATCTCTTGTCTATGAAACACAGGTATATTTTCTTAGGCCATGGGTCACTTCCTCTGGTCCAAAATGGTAGTGTTATCAGTGTGCCCAGTAGCTAGAAGTTACATCTTGTTGACAATACTTAATGAAGTTGTGGCTCTACAGTTTGTACCCCTTACCCTCCCAGCCCTTCTTTTCAACCTTAGCAGTTGCTATTTAGGCCTTTAGTCGCAAGAGGGAATCAGGGATGTTTGTCCCTCTCTCCTTTGGTAACTTTTTGTTGGGTCAAAATAAATAACTTGTAGATGTTCTGAAATTGTAATGAAATGTAGTTTAATTTTTCTAGTTTTGATCTGTGGTCTCAGTAGATCAGTGTGTGGTGAGTCTTTACTTCAGATCATGTGATATCATGTAGTTGCTTCTAAGTATAAAAGTTTCTAGTCTATGAACAGGTGGATTGAGAAACTGAACCATCCAGCATGTTCTATGAAAATAAGAGCGAAGCATCATGTAACTGTAAAGCAAGCATCTCAAGATGCTAACAAATTGTGAATAGGAATGTCAAAAGCATGAGATAACCCCTCTGTTTTCCCCATTTTGATAGCAATCTAATAGATTACTTTCACAAGCAGTTTTTTCCAGACTGGAGTGATGATTTCAAACGCAGAATTAACATATATGTGAATCTACCTGCCAGTGATGACAGGTACTTTAGCTTCCTGTCAGAAATGAAGGCATGAATTAAAGCCTCTTGCTTGAATAAACTATTCTCCAACTTCTTGCAGAAGTTATGGTAGAATGTGCAACCATAATTAATATCACTTTGTGTCATGTTGGACAGGATACCTTCCATTAATAAGTGGTCCTGGCATATTAACCTTAGTTTTATTTTCCAAGTTTGTTTTGATGGATTTAACAGTGTAAATGTTGTTTAGTTTCCTGATGCTGGTAGAAACTGCTGCTTCTGTTCCCAAAACCCTTCAGCATTAATTTTCCTCAAGGAAAACTCACACATAAATATAAAAGAGTATGCGGGAGCACTCAAGATAGTGGTAACAAGCAATGGCTGAGTGTCATTTTGTTACAGAACTTCTGCATACAGTACTAGGTATTGAGTTTCACCCATGCAGCCTTATGCTTTCATACATTGTCTGGACTTTTTTGATTACTTACCCACCGATCAGTTAACTGTCTGAGACAATATAGTAATTTTTAATATGTATTTCAAAGCCTTTCAGAAGATGCTGATAGCACTTGAATTCCCTCCAAGCACAAGATGGTCTTAATTACCTCAACACTATTTTTAGAGTTGATTTCTTACCTTCCAGGTCTTTTCACTGAAGATGGGTGAAGCCTTGTACTCTGGCTTAATGCCATAACAGAAACAGCATGACAATGTAGTGCTTGTCTTTTAATGTTCCTTTGACTCCTGAAACAGAGCTAAAGTAGGTTGGCAAAGCTGTCTTAGGATATTACAGTGTGTTGCTGCCTTAAGGAGTTGGTCTACATGGAAGCTTTCTGGCTAGCAATGGTGAGAAGTGATGGCATTCACATCAAAGGAGAATGTGAGCTTTGCTCCTTTATGATGTGGCAGCAGCAGTTGCCAAGGCAAATAGCGAGACTCAAACACATGCTTGATTAAGTCTTTAGTTGTGTGAATTAGTAGGGTGCTGATGTATCTAAGTACTGTTAAGTCAGTATTAACAAAATGAACTCATTTGTATGGGTTAATTACACATAAAACTCAAACTTAACATTGTGTAACTTAACTCAAACTTAACATTGTTTCCTAGAAGTGATTAACAATCTGCATTAAAAAAAAATAGGATTACTTAAGTAATGTTTTGCTGCTTGCCTTTCTCCTTACCCCATGATGAGTTTTTCTAGTATCCTATTGATACTAGATACTCCTAATTGCATACTACAGAGGACCTGACTACAAGGCTGAATAAATCCCTCTTCTTATTTACTACCTGCCCTGAGGTAATGTTAACTGTTTCTGATTACATTGTTTTCTCTGAAAAAATCTCCATCTTGCAGATGGAGAGGTCTTCTCTTGACCCTAATGACCCCATTCTATCTTCTCAAGCTTATTTGTATACTTTTCTAGGCTGTTTCTGACAGCCTCTACCTCTACAAGGGAAAAGGGCTGCCTGTCATTTCTCTTAGCAGTCTTAGGAAGAGATAGACATGTGCATGTCTAGACATATGCCAGTGCATGTGAAAAGCAGCACAAAACCTGGTGCAGCTGTATCTGATTAAAGCTGTCCTGTCCCTTTTTTGCTGCTCTGCTTCTTAAACTAATTGAAAGTGACTTTAAATAAGCTATCTTCAGTTCTTTTTTTTTTCCAGTTGCTATTTTAGGTGTTCCCTAGGTCTGGTCGTAGGAGTCTTTTAATGCACACCTGCCTTCTGTTAGGGCACAGCTGCTGTGTCAGATGATTATTCTTGGAGGAGTTCTCAGTCTGAGTTCTCCTGGCTGTGTTAGCCTTTGACTTCAGAGGATCATTCTTGTTCTTTTCATTTCATACCTATTCTACTAAGAATTCTCTCTCCCTCAAGTTGCGACAAATAAAAACTGGTGTTTTTTTAATGAGGAACTGGCAAACTTAATCCTATGGTTTTTACAGAAATTGTAATGCTATTATCTCTGGAGTGGCAGAAAAAGTGTATATGAAATTGTCCTATTACTTTCTCTACTAACTTCTTTCTGGTATTTGTTAGCAGGTTGGAGGGAGGGAGGTGGTTTTGGCCTTTTTTGCAAACCATACTTGTCATTGAGGTACGTCCATAAAACTTAGAGAATCATTTTGGTTGGAAAAGATCTTTAAGATCGTCAAGTGCAGCCACTAACCTCACACTGCCAGGCCCATCACTAAACCACGTCCCTCAGCACCTCATCTACATGTCTTACAGGAAGCAGTCTGAAAATGTGGTAAAGGTGCCTGGAGACGTTTGCTCTGTTTTTTCTAAAATCTATTGCAGCTTAATACTAATTGTTGTTAGATAGACTCACTGTAGTCTTAGGGTATATGATTTAGTGCTATTTGCATGTAGCTTTTTCATCATGCCCTTTGGTAAAGCGTATTAAGACATTGGCTATTATCAGGACTTCTTGTACAGTTGTTTTTAAGACCTGATCTTTTGAATTTTCTTTCTCAGGATTGGGAAGCTTTTTAGCACAGGTTACTTTTTCCATGATTCTTTGAATAGGAAGTTATGGATGTAGAGCTCTGAAATACTGCCTATTCTCCTTATTTTCTCATGTATGCTTTTCCTGATGACATGGGTGCATAGAACTCGTATGTTAAAAAAAAATAAACCTGAACATTACTACAGTGAAGTTACAGCTTCTGTTTGCTAGAAACTAGATTTATTAAGACAAAAGACTGTTGTTGCTATGTCTCAACTAGAATGGAAAAAAAAAAGTCACATTTTTAAGAAAGTTGGTCTTGTGATAGCAATTCTGTAACACTACATGCTCAGCTAATCTAGTTCCAAAGTGTCTTCAGCAATATTTTGTTTGTACACAGAAATACCTGGATTCCTTCCAATGGTTGTAGTTCACTGGACAACATAAGCCATTTTTTCTGCTAAATAGATGTAGGATCAATGCCATTTTTCTCTAGTACCTAAATATATTCAGAAGGCATTCGATTCAGCTTGTACCTGTCACTTGGGAAACAAAATGTACCTCTTCTTCCCTTCTGTTTCCTAGGCAGGTATCAGCAGCACCAGTGGTACTGTGACTGGGCACAAAACTCTTTAACTCCTCTGCTGTTATGTTCCATAGTGCATCAAAGCACATGTTTGTTAATTTCCGTAGCAATATCTACAAATGACTATAGGACTTGGAACAGTTCATCAGCTATCTACTGCCTGCTTGTATGTCTTGCAGGAATTCTATATGTCAATTTAACTATAGCGAAGTAGCACACTATTGGGCAGGAATAACCTGTTCAGTAAACTTGATTGTGGATATTTTACCCCTATTTTGATAATAATTTCAGTGTCAAAAGGCAGCTAAAAGCAGATGAAAGTTGCCATGTATTTTCAGCCTTTAGTATGTGAAATGCTCCTTAGTTAGAAATCTGTGTGCTTTGGAAGTCTCAAAATATATTTGAAAGCTCACATTGTTTTGTTAGCCCACAAAGACTTCACATTTACTTTTAAGACATTCTGTTTGAGACAGGTGGATTTAAATGCACATTTTCTCTACTGAGTGTTCCATATGTGAATTGATGATGCTTACATGCAAAATAAGTCCTTGGCCTTTAGGACATGGGGTTCTGCATCTGTGTATAGACTGTAAGTTTTGTTTAAACTCTAGTCTGATGCTCAATGTGAATATTCAAGGAATCTCATCCTTGCTTTCATGGGACTGCTTAGGTTGAGGGTGACTGTAGTAGGTTCAGGTTTTGGTGTTGAAACAACCATATATGGAAAGTCTGTATTACCTAAATGTATTATTTTTCAAGCAATCCTTGCTAAGAAAGGTAACAGGATTCTTAAGCAAACATGATTCTTGGATTAGAAAACGTAAACCTTGTGGAACTCTTTAATGGCCGTTTTTTCTTTTTATAATGCTTAGTGTCTTCAAAATAATCCTACTTCACCTGTGCTCATTATAATTTTTTTTGTTTCCTTCTCTCTACAGCAGTTCTGTGGTGTTCTTGGTCACACATTTATGGAGTTTCTGAAGGGCAGTGGAGACTACTGCCAGGCACAGCACGACCTCTATGCAGACAAGTGAACTGTAGAAATTCATTACTACTCCACCAAGAAGCCCCTCTAAGAGTGGTTGACCAGGATAAGAAGTATTGAATTGAAATTGGCAGAGCATTTAACAACAGAATTCAGACCTGGATGGGGTAAACCTCAGTGCACTGCCTTTCTTTTGCCTCAGTATTACTGGATTGAAGAATTGCTGCTTCTTGTTAGGAGGTTCATTTCATTTCCCATTGCTCCCAACTTCATACTTCCAAGCACTGAGAATTTCACGTGGAGTGTAGTGAAGTAGACTTCAGTTTCTCGACATCACTTCTGTATTAGATTTTTTTTTAATCCTTTCATAATCTTGTTGCATGTTTAACTAAATCAAAATGGCCCGAATGAACCGCCCAGCTCCTGTGGAAATCACCTACAAGAACATGAGATTCCTAATCACACACAATCCAACCAATGCAACCTTAAACAAATTTATAGAGGTAAGGCCAGGACAGAACTTTCACTAATATATCTTTTTCAATGCCTGAACAGCATGCTATATTACCAGTTTCCTTCTTAACTAGTTGATAACAGCTGTAGAAGCAACATGAAGAAGTAACGAGACTGTTCGTATATTGACTTCTTTCTAATAGTGATGCTGTGACCTACAGACAAATCTGTTCAGATACGTTTTACCTTCAGATAGCTTTGCTTCACAAAAACTTACTTCTGACAGTTAAGCAAATAAATAATTATACTGTGTAATACATTGTACATTAAGTACATTGTTTGCTCTGAAAACAAATATTTGGCAGAGTTATGTGTGGAACAATGCAAAGATAATACTAGTGGTAGGAACTCGCATTTAGATTTAGAAAATGTGGTGTAATATTTCCGTGTGCCTATTGCACAATGATTAAAAAGAGACTACTTCAACTGCACATTGTGGATCAGAACCTTAGGAACAAAATAACAGGATCGCCATATGCTTTCATTGCCTTTTCCCTTCAATATTAGCAGCTCACGGTACTAGTGTAGCTTTAAGAGAATCCTCTTGAGTATTGTAATATCTACTTGGGTGGAATTTGTGGCAGAAGGCTTAGTCTGCATCCAAAGCTTCTGAGGCTATACGTGTTTTGGTACATTGTGAAATAGTTTACTGGTTAAAGCCAGGTTGCTTGCCCTTTATTGCTAGTATATGAATTTATCATATAAACCTTGCAGCTGGCATGTTGGAACTATAAAGTGCACTCTTAAAAGTGTGTGCAATTTTCTCTCCTACTAAGGTCTGAGTTTGTATTGCAGTCCTTCATTAGCTAAGACTTCAGGTGCATTATACCTCTATTTTGCATTCAATGTGAGATACATAACAAGAAACATAGCGAGATAACCTTTGCTTGCTTGTATATTCTCACAACTAAATAAGTGCTATGCTTCAGTCATTACAGTGATAGTTACAATGTGAATGGTGGGTTATTGCAGGGAGAATGAGGAGTGGTTGCCTACTTATTTTTTTAATTGGAGGGTAATGGCAAAAGGGAAAGTTAGATTTTGTTATTCTCTAGTTACAGTAGCTCTGGAACTTACTGTCTTGTGCTCAAGATTATTAACAGTAAGAGGTCTTACAAACCTGTTGTTTGAAGTAGTAGAGAAAAGGAAGATCTAAACCTCGCTCCAAATGCTTTTAATGAAGTATGATATTTTTGCAAACCAGGAAACTTCTGTTGTTTTAAAATGAATGATCTTTTGGAGATTGGTTACTTATTTAATAAATATTTACCTGTATATAGTTTTAAAAGAAAAAAAGTCTGATCCAATGTAATTTGAAGACTAAGTTTTGTTACATTTGCACAAGAGTTCAAAAGTATGTGTTGTTAGTACAACAGGTTTTTAGGTATTTTTGGCTTTCTGTGCTTGTCACAAGATATTTACATGAGTTTACTTACTGAAAATTTTGGAATGATTTAATAAGCTAACCTGTTGAGAATAATAAATAGTAAGTGAATTCAGTTTACTCTTAAGGCACTTTTTTCACTCCTTAGGAACTTAAGAAGTATGGTGTTACCACAGTGGTAAGAGTGTGTGAAGCTACTTATGACACTGCTCCGGTGGAAAAAGAAGGCATTCAGGTTTTGGTAAGTAGTGTAAAAGCCAAATTTAAAACCAGCTCATCTTGATGCCAAAAAAATACATTTCTTTTCAACACCTTATTAATGCAAATGTATTTCAGCAGCTGACAGAGGCAAAAGCTATGTAGATTTCCTCTCTCATCAGGAAGAAAATGAATTTTTGAGCAGAATCATTTTCTTAATGAAAAATTGATTGAAAGGAATATATTCCTAGTACTACTGTAGTTACGTTACTAGAAAACCTTAAGTTTGACTGGTACCCTTAGATATCAGCTCTTTTGTCCATTGTCTGTCCTCTGTGATTACGCATACAAGCATAAAGAGTTCTATCATAACATATTTATGTACATGTTATATTCTAGGATTGGCCCTTTGATGACGGTGCTCCACCATCCAACCAGGTTGTTGATGATTGGCTAAACCTCCTTAAAGTTAAATTTCGTGAAGAACCTGGTTGTTGTATTGCTGTACACTGTGTTGCTGGTCTTGGAAGGTGGGTAAAGTTTTCTTGAATTGCCATCCCTGGTCATATTTGTTAAGATCTAATACAAAAGTTTGAGGCAGATGTACAATAGTCACATATGCAGTATTGGAGTGACCTCACGCTTCAAAGTAGTTCAGATGGCAAGAAATAGCTATATGTATAATTGGACTTAAAGGCCTTTTAATCAACAGATGATGATGATATCACAGCTCTCACACAAAAAATACTGAGTAAACAAGTATGTTCTTGTATCAAGCATGTTGATGAGTGTCCTACTGATTTTTTTTGTCTTGCTATGTTGTCTTTTTTTCTAATATATTTGAGTTTTAGTGACAGCTCTGTTTTACCAGTACTGCCAGTGCCCTTGTACCAAGGGTATTATAACCATTAGCCACAAATAAGTGTGGTGTTCCAACACATCAAGACCAGAGTTCATACACCTCTTACTTGGGGAATGAAGTGTTTTCCAAAGTCCTAAAGCTGTTTCTGTCTCATTTGTAACACTGAGCCTCAACGTTTTTTTTATAGATAAAGCTAAATATTTTGCCCTGAGCCCTCATCAGCCTTCCCCTGATGACCTTGGGGGTGTGCAGCAGCTTTTGGATTGCATCTGTTCCTAAAACTTGTGATGTTATTTGGAGGACTTGTCAGTTCTTACACAATTTGACTCCTCTTGGATGCTTGTTTGTGGGAATAGAAACCCATATGCAACTCTCCCAAAATCAATTGGTGTCAAAACAAATGAGTAAAGATTACTTGCATTTTATTCCTGCTGCCCACTTTTACATGTAAAGTCAGATGAAAAAAAGAAGAACAAAGATTGACCAAAGGTAACTTGAACTCCTTTCTGAATGAGGATGGGTAGCTCAAAAAAAGATGGTTTAATGGCTCAGTAAATGTAGAATTGGCTTCTGCATGTCTTCTGCTTCTGCTGGGAAGAAATAAAGGACAGAGAAGAGAACTGAGGAAAGTAAACTTCTTTAAAGTGTATGTTAGCAAATATTAAATTTCTGTTTTATTTTTGTTTTGTTTTTTTTTTAACCAGAGCTCCAGTCTTAGTTGCTCTTGCACTGATAGAATGTGGAATGAAGTATGAAGATGCAGTGCAGTTCATAAGACAGTAAGTATGAAGCTAACATCTCTCTGTTTCCAAGATTTAATACATTGATATGTCTTTGGTCACTAAACGGAACTCTGAATCATGTTCTTGTCTTTTAGTACTAATTACCTTTTTCAGCACATACAATTGTTGTAAGACTTGAGCTGTGGGATTGGTTTGTTTTTTTTTCCTATGGAAACCAGAATCAGTAATTATTTGAGAAAGTTTAAGAGTAGCAAGGAACACAAAAGAAAGCAAGGGGGGAAATTCAAAACAAAAAGGTCCCCACAGAAAAGTAGAAGGAAAAAAAAATACAAACTTAAACAAAATTCCTTAACTTTCAGTTATATCAATACCTTTGAAATTCAGGTTCTCTCTGCTATCTAGAGCTAACACTCATTCATGTTTGTGAATCCATTCTTGTGTATGAGATCAAAGTGTGCTAAACAGTTCCTCCTAGTCTTTTCTGGTAGTCTACCACAGCAAAAATATTTCCTGTTTGTAAGGTGGATGAGAACAATTTTAGTCTCAATGCCTTAATTTTGCAGGCTTTGTTCAGATTTAAAAGAAGCTGCAGCTCACGTAAACAAAATGCTTCTTGCATAATTGCCAAGCCTTTAAGAATTAGATTCAGCTTGTGCGTCTTAAGTTGATGTATATGAAGTGAGGAATAGGAACCTGATACATACTCCAAAAGCTCAAGAACCTTCTTTCACACACTTTTGTTTTAATAAGACCAAGAAAGCTCAATTTTTGTTCCACTTCTTATTACAGGGAGTTATAATGTTCTGTACTTAATATTGTAGTATTCTTCAGAATTATTTTGAAAGACTACATCAGCTTTCTTAAGACTGCTATCTTGCATCTACTCTAGCTTACCTTTGAAGTTTCTTCTAATGCAAGTTTCTTCTAATGCAAAATCTCTGGCTTGTGTGTATCGGAGATTAAAACGCTGCCTAAAATGCTAAGAGCATGTGGTGCAAATGAGTTGATGAGAAAGGAAGCTACCACCCTCTTTCCTGGCACTTAACTTTAGGTATCCTTATTTTGGTTAGTCTTGGCTTAATGATGAGCTGTGGGGTTTTTTCAGCGACCTAAAAATATTTTTCTCTGCTTGATGATATTATTTCACTGGGCATTATATTAGTGTTCTATTTAAATTGGGTTTTTTTCATCGCTCTAGGAAGCGGCGTGGAGCTTTTAACAGCAAGCAACTTCTGTACCTAGAGAAATACCGCCCCAAGATGCGTCTGCGCTTCAAAGACTCCAATGGTCACAGAAATAATTGTTGCATTCAGTAAAGCTCAATGGCCTATAGTACTTCTTTGGGAATAAAGGATTGGAACTAGAATTAAGCAGACTGCATGACAAAGACATCAGTCTGATTTTTTTTTTTTTTTTTCTTTATTTTTGGTAGTAAAGGAAGCTTCCTTAGGAGTATTTTAATAGGCTAAAGGCTTAGTAGAAATGCAACTTCTATGTTTAGGTAAATATCCGTCTGTTTGGAGACCCAGTAAATGTTTTTTTGCTGTACTCTGTTTCTGAGCTGTCTCCTTGCTCATTAATTACCAGTTCAGATATTCTATAATCATGCCATTGAGTCTTTCCCGCCTAGTTTCAACTGCTAAAAATTGGGGTACTAAAATAAATAAATCTGTAGAGAGATTAGGTGCCAAAACACCCAGCATATTGAGTACATGGTTTTCCTTATAAATGAGCATAGTTCTGATGATGTGAGAACTACCAGCTTATCCGGACCTTACTATCTTTTTTTCTACAGTCATTTTAAGATGAACGAATATGGCCTCTAAGGTAGCCTTGCCTGCTCACCCTATGTTTTTGTCTCCCACAATCGCACTAGAGTTATCAGGATTTGCACAGTTTGTCTTTTTAATACTATGAATTACAGCAGGTTTTTTACCCCAGTGTCTGTACTTTTCTGTTATCTGAACCTCTCCATTTTACAAATCATTACTCTGGTTACTCATGTAGAAAATCTTTTAAATTGTACAGAAGCACACAAGTCTTTAATGTCTCCAGACAAAAAGCCTTACAGTAAAATTAATGTTGACACTTGATGTGCAACTTAACAGAGGGCCTGAAAAGGTTGGGAGGAGCTATTTAATATTTCTAGTAAAATGTTGCCTTTGTCTCGTGCAGGAAGTATAGAATATGCCCTTTACTTTAGTAAATATTTTTTTAAAACGTAGAAATGCTTTGTTATCGTAGCTAAAAATTCTTAATCAGAAAATTTCTGAAAAATCTTGTAGTTTCTTTTACTGTACCTATTGAAAGTTGTTTACCAACTATTGCTTTGTTGAAAGTGTGATTTTTTTTTTTTTTAATTATTGTTTTTTCTTTTGTTTTTCCTCCTTGAGTTTCTGCTATGACTCGGGCAGACCTCTGTAATATTTTGTATGCCTTTCAAGCTGCGTAACTTAATATTTGGATACTTGATAATTTGTTTTATTATGTAATTGATAAAATGGTGATGTGTATTAATGTTAGTTCAGCCATATATTTATACTGTCTTGGGAATGTGTGGTTATAGTTCTGTGGGAGAAATAATTTTGCCAGTGTTCACCAGCTTGTAAAATCTAGTGCGAGAGCTTAAACATCTAAATAAATACTGAAATGCACTTACGAAGTTTGCGGAAATGCTCATGACTTTCACTTATTTTTGTGTACTTTGTCAGCGACCTTGAGGTGCCTAAATTCAGAATCTATCCAGGCATCTCTCTTCTTTTTTTAAATCTGGGCCTGAATGTCCCCTTTGCTGTAATGTTTGCTGTTATGTTTGCTGTTTGTTTTACTCATAAATAAATGTGGACAAAAATGAATAGTAGAAAGTACAGTATTTCTTTATGGAGCTTACTTGTGACTTTGCTTCCCCAGTACTGAAGTAAATTACTTGTTTAGCATTCTTGAGACTATTTTTGCAGTAAATGCAGAAGAGTATGGCCATCTCTAAAGCTTGGAGAACACTTATATTGGCAGCATTAAAATATAATTACAAAATAGTATGATCCAGTACTTCATTGTCAAGACTGAAACTATGTCCAGACAAAAGTTGCCACAAAAATCATGTGAGCCAAGACATGCATTTGAGCTTCTAGAGTGGTCGCCAAACTTCCTCATGAGATGGAAGTTTGGAAGATTACCCTTAGCAGCCACCTGAGGTTCTGCTTTTAATGATGATCATAAGCTCAAGCATGTCTGCTTAAAATTAACCTATGGGAAAATATATTTTGGTTTTTTTTAAACGCTGAGGAGGGATGCCATGTACAACAAGCTTCTATAAGACTTCCAAAGGATGGCTTTTTTGAAGAGCACTTTGCATGAAACAGTATAATTTAGCTTAGTCTGTAAAGCAGTTAAACTTGACTAGTTCAGCTTTCCTTTGGAAGTTAAACTTGATTGAAAAGGTATTTTGATTAAAGGAATACAGCTTCATTTAGCTAAGGAAAGAAAGCCTTTTCTTCTCAAATGACAGTCAAAGTCACCAACTGTCAAGATAGACTAGTCTTAAGGAACAACTGGAAAGACAAAACCTACCACATTTCTGGAACTTGGCAGTAGACCAGATGGTTAGAAGTTCTGGTTTAACAGAGATTAGTAGTTAATTGAGCAAATTAATATTTTTATCTCATTTCTTGGAACTAGGAAGAATCTTATAAAACAACAGTGAATTCAACTACCTGTGAATTTTTTACTTGGTGTAGCTGCTGTACATACATCAGATTTTGCTATGTCTCCACAGAAATTACACAGGTAAGGAAGGCTGTATTTAAGTAGAGCTCTAACATGTTATTGATGTAAGTTTGGACCTTTGAACTCTGAGACTGGCCTTCAGTTGATTTTGGTAAACTGAGGTTTCTGAAGACAAAAAACATGCAAAATGAGACTATGTGTCTGTTAAAAGCAAAGATGAACTCAACTTCTGAACTGTTTCCACATTTACAAATGAATCCCCAAGGGGCAGAATATGTCCCTTTGTTGTGTAACAGCTCTGGTAAATCTATAGGGACTAAAATGTTGGCCGTAGTCACAACATGAAAATAGCAGATTGAAATACGTAAAGCAAGTTAAATAAAGTATGTCTTTACTTAAGGCTAAAGCCTGGCATGGAAGATGAGTTCCAGTGTTACAGTCATTTTAAGCACCTAAAATTAGAAGTAACTGTTTCATCCTTTTCTCAAGAGTTTATGTAATGGCAGTACTTAATGACATGGTAATACATCCTTGTCTACTAGCCTGTGTTTTGTGCTGTGGACCTAATGGCTTGGGTAAGTATGGTAAATGGTGGCAGTGTTTATAGGATTCCATAGTGTGTATCACAAATATTTATGGGAATGAGGAGAAGAGCGTGATGTTACAGTTACTATAACTGAAAACTGATGGGTTCTGTATATTGTTCTGTCATGTAGTCCTTAAATAATGCAGAGACAAGATAGTCAAACAAGGTACTCAGTTACCAGATAACCAAATTATCGGAACTGCTGAACAATTTAAACTGGTAAATACTATACTTCATTATATATGAAGTTACACAATACTACATATTTCTGAAGAATCCTGAAGCATTTCAGACTGAGAACTCAAACCCAGTTAGTGGGACTGATTGTTTATCTGCCTGGTCTTCAGTTCTCCATATGTAAAAAAGAAATCCATTCATTCGTGGAGATAATTTCAGTAATTTCTGAAGTAATCAGACTTATCTATATTACAGAAGAAAAAGTAGGAAAATACATGATTTTGTATTAAATACAAATTCTAGATTAGACTTAAGACCCTTTTTGTCCATAAGAAAAACAATAAAGCAGTCCTCATTCATGTGTGCAGTTCTTCCTTAGAAGTGAGATGAGGGAGGGGGAAAGTCTTGTGTAATGAAATGTATTCGAGAGGGCCAGACTAAGGTTTCTCTGATGACCTTAAGCTTCTGAGTGCCTGACTGTGAAGCACTAATGACACTGCTATTTCAATGTGAGGGGTTTTTAAATATGTGCAACATAATTTAAATAGTTACAGAGAGAGGTGGTATTCAAAGCAGTAGTTCAGATCTGTTGGGATTTTGCTGTGTCATGAAGTATTTTCTGTAAGTGTGGGGGAGGTTGTCAAGCCAGAGATCATAGTAATTTGGAACGTTATATTTTTGTGTGTATTTGTGTAATCCCGCTGTAATAAAAAGGGTAGTTATACTTCAAATCTTAACATCAGGCTGAAATTTGGTGGTTTATTTTTAACCAGTCGCAGGGACTTGTCTAAACAAATGCAGACTTCTACATATCAGTAGAGGCTTCCCTTACACTGAAAGAGATTCTTTCATTTCTCAGGCAACTAATCATATCCTAAAAGAGGTAACTAAAACAGGTTAGACAAAGAGCTCTCTAAAGGTGAGAGCATAGTCTGTAAAAGAGCATGGGATAGCAAATTCAGTTTGCAATGCTGATATGTACAGGTAGATTTATTAAATCTTGCCTGACTTAGGTCTAAGGGCAGTAGTTCAACATATCGGGTAAAGCACTGTGTTTCTCTCAACATACCTTGCTGTTAATGTGTAATAAGTATAGACAATTATAACCTGATTTGATTTTTATGGATATGGATTTATTCTACCAGTAACCACAGCAAGCCTTATTAGGCATTATTTTCCTCTTAGTGATCGCTTGCATGAATGCTATTAATTTTGATAGATATTGTTTTAATGCATCCTGTCCTCAGTGCATTGATAATTAATTATCTCAATAACAGAACAAGTTACTTATCGGTGGAAAACATCCTTGTGAGGTAATAGTGGTTAAATAGTGGTCTGACAAGAAACGATAAGGACAGTGCCAGAAGATCAAGTTGCCTGCTTCAGTTTCTGATTCAAATGAGAACTCTCTAAAAGCGTACCTGAAGAAAACCAGATACCACAGTGTTTAGATACATGGGGATCCTAAACATAGAAATAATCAAATAGTAAAAGACATTTGGTTTCAACACTACATCTAACCTGTGTCAGTGTAACAAAACCTAAATAAGTGTATGGAAAGGGTATTTCTAGTGGGCTGGAGTCTTAATTCCACTTTATTGGTGGACTAACAGATCCTTATCTTTCATATAAATTTTTCATATAGCCATACCTTATCTGTGAGTTTCACAGATGCTTGGTCTGAAGGAGTCAGAACTTGAATTATATTTTGGCTTTGAAGGAGAATAATTGAAGGCAATAAACTCTTCTTGCCAATCCATAGGACCGTAGTTATGATACTGAACAGGATAGTGGTGCTTCATCATTGTCACGAGGAAACTACACACTCTAGTCTGACTTCATTTCCCCACTAAATCTGTCTGTCGCAGGGTAGGGTGTGCAAACCATGAGCTTACCTTTACCATTTCAAATCAGCTCTGCAACAACTTTCAGTTCATCCTAATGAAAGCACATAAAATCGATGCTTGCATAGCAAGTCTGCAAAACCATGAAGGTGTTCCCTTGTACAGCCAGTACAATCATCACTTTAAGTGTGATGTACAAGGTTTTAACACACCCCTATCCCATGGATGGGCTACCCAATTCTCCACCATTTTGTAAGGTGTGATTCTCAGGTGCTGCCTCAGGTATACCCATATGGAATGTCTCCACGCTATGTCTTCATCCAGTCAGGATTAGTTTGGCTAATGGGCATACTTTTTTCTAGGCACACACTGTTGGCAATTTCCTATTTTAATCTAGCCAGTCAGACAATTTTATAACATCCGATCACTTTGAGTCTCACAACTTCAGGCAGCTCCAATGGTACCCTTGCATGCATCCCATCTAGTCTAGTTAGGTTAGTTGCTCCTAACTCCATCTTTCTCTACTATGTCTCAGTATTGAATAAGAAGACAAAGTTTATGGAAATAAGGCTGTAAAATGAGGATACTTCCCATGATAACAATTTCAAAGTCAATATCCATGTTAGGAAAGGACTGACTCGTTCTGAGTTCAGAGGCAAGAGGTGCTGATCTCTTCTCCCTGGTATCTGGTGAAAGGATGTGTGGGAATGGCTCAAAGCTGTGTCAGGAAAGAACATTGGGAAGCACTTCACCAGAGGGTGATCAAAGAGCAGGCTTTCTGGAGAGGTGATCGATGCCCCAAGCCTGTCAGTGCTTTAGAAGCATTTGGACAATGTCCTTAATAACATGCTTTAAAATTTGGATAGCTCTGAATTGGTCAGGTAGTTGGATCAGATGATCATTGTAGATCCAACTGAAATATTCTAGTCTGTTCTACCCTATTCATGTATGGTGCCAAGGTCAGAGGCAAGCACCCAGGAGCACAGTTTCTGTATCTGTTACAGATAAGGTTGGGACTGAACCATGCAACTGCTGTTATCTCCCTGTGTACCCAGTCACTGTCCTTGAGGAACACTGGGAACAGAGGCTATCTGCGCCTAGAGATGGATTTGCTGCAGAGCCCAGCAGTGCTCAGCTAGCATCCCCGTGACCAGTCCACATCATGTAACATTTTTGATGCACGGCTATGTAGGTTCTCACTTAGCTAGAATGCAATCATAGTACTGTTTAGCTAGTACTGTTTAGTGTCTACGCCTAAAAATGAGGAAAAAATGGGTAGCTTGGGGCCTGTGCTAACAAGAAATTATGAGGCAAAAGAATAGGTGGACTCAAATGCAGAATAGAATTTCCATAGATCATTATGCCATGCTAGAAATATTAGTTAAACTGGAGGAGATTTAGTAGAACAGTTCTAAGGTTTGAAAAAGTATAGGAGACAGAAAAGATAATAATGGAAGGCTGGGGAGAGGGTGAATTCATTCATAAACTGATGTATTTTATTGCATTTTTCCTGAAGTCTTTATTTACTTTTTTTTTTTTTTTTTACTGAGAATCTCTTGATTAAGAAACAATTTCCTCATTTGTGTACAGTGGTTACCTTAAGATCTCTTGGTTCTGTGCTCTGATATTCAAAAGAATGGCCCCACGATCCAGAAATGCCAGCAAGAAGGCATCCTCTTATTACAGAAGGCCAGTCTCTCCTAGCACTACACTCTGGCCCCTGCTACTGGATGCAGTGTCACACTTGCTGGCAGGAAGAACGCTTCAGGCAAGTGGTTATACAACATGCATAAAGCATAGAAATGAAGGGAGAATGTGTGCGCCAAGGAAACACGATGCTCAGCCTTACTGGGAAAGCAGAGAGGAAATCTCACAAGTCAGAAAGCAGCCTTACAGAAAATTTGCACAGATCTTTAATGCAAGGTATATGATGTACACACTACAATGTATATGAATAAAACTACACAAACTTATATAGAAAATTACTTGTATGAATAAAATGTTCTTAATTTATGTTCTATTGGATCTCTCCTTACAAATATAGATAAAAGTGCTGATAAATGAGAATTAATTAATTTAATTAAATTAAATGAGAATTTCTCCAAGATAAAATTATTTTTTAACCATCATTTACTACTGTATGGTTGTCTCCTCAAAACAGAAAAATGAAGGTAAACAGTACTGGAGTGAAATCTCAGGTATTCAGAGGATTAGTTACTCTTAGCAGCAGTTCCATAGGCAACTGCCCAAACTAGTCTGTGAAGTAGGTCTCAAAGGCCTGTTTTGTGCTAGCTATTGTAGTCTTTCCTCCAGCATTTCAAAATGTCATTCGAGGATTATTTCCCTTTTTTTGTGGTTTACACAAATCTTTGCAAATCCTTACAACTTGATCTTGTCTTCTGGGATAAAATGTCTTTTTTTTTTCAGTCCCAGATCTGTGTATTCCATTAGATAACTGTCAACAAACAACTTGTAGCTTCTCTGTTTCATGTCTACTAAAATCTGCTCTTAGTCATACAATCAATGACTAAACATTCATTGTCTTCATAACATTGCCTTTGTTCACCAAGCTATATTGTTAATTTTAAAAGCCAGAGTCCCTTTCACTTGTGGAACCCTATGGTGTTCTGCTGTTTTCCAGAGCATGACATGCAGCTGCTGTTTGATCCAATGACTGGCAGCTGCTGCTGAGGCTTTATGTGGGCAAGTTTTTAAGGTCTTTAAACTTGGTGGAAAGCAGAACATGTCCCAGTTCCTGTACTAAATAAGCCAAGGAAAGGAAAAACAGTGTTCAAATCAGATTCTGTTAATTAAAAGACATGCATTTTCCCTACGGGACTAGAAAATTTTAGATTATTTTGTGTTATTGTTCCACATTTGAAAAAGTCAAAGAGTTTTTAGTACAAGAAACAGAAAAAGTTTTAAATTTTTCTAAGGATACTAGTTCACAATACTTTATACCCAATCAATGTCAAACAAGCAAACCATGGAGCTTTCTGAACTATTGATAGTGGCAAAGCCTGGATGTTGTGAACTGACAGTTTGCTGTTTACCTGGGAAAAAAAAAAATCATGGCAGGTGTATGAAAGGCAGCTATCTAATTATTAAGAGGTGCAAATGTAATATATATGACTGTTCAGAAAATAGCAGAAAAAAACACTTGTTTCAGTGTCATAAATTTCAGTACATAAATGCAACTGCTGCTGTAGTATATATAGTTTAACTTCTTTCAGAGGTCTCACTCTGCTTTGTATGACATTCTAAGAGGTTAATGTAATTTACAAAACATGCTACATTTGCTTTTCAAAATCATTTACCTCAAGTATTTTGAGAAAATTAAATACTTCTTAGCCTGGCAATAGTTACTGGCCTACTGCTACAATGTATCTCTGCTCTTAACAGTAGCAAACACTAAGTGGAGCATGGGAGAAAGAAAACTTGTTCGTCTCCTACCATACCCGGTTATTTCTTCATTCACTTAAATGTATGGAGCAATCTGACTCCTTTCCACGTTTTGATATCTGGAGAATTAGTAATTGACACTCAAAAGTGAGCCATGTTTAAGACTGGTGTGATACTTGACTACATATAGCATATTTTCAAAAATACTCTTTGGGAAAAAAAGACAAGAGAAGGATGTAGAAAAATAACTCTGAAACCTCTTGGAGTGAGTTGTGGCTAAAACCAGACTTGGAACTACAAGCTAAAAACATGCTTGCTGCTGCTGCTTTCTCTTGTGTTCAGGGCACTAGTAGACCATTTCCTGAAAATAAATAGGTTGCTTTCCTGTGGAAATAACTTGCAAGATCTGGACTATTACCACATAGCTTGTGTGTAAATAGATGACATAATAAAAACATCTTGAGGACACACAGCAGACAGTGCAACTGTAACTGCACACAGGTGATCCATCATTGTATACAAAGATCTCTGTAATACCTATTAAATTGCTCGTTGTGGTTTTTTTTTTTCTTTTAAAAAGTATGTTACATTAATCTCATTAACGTTTACAAATACCTAAATGGTGGATGTCAGGAGGCTGGGGCATCCCTTTTTTCTATGCTATCTAGCAACAGGACAAGGGGTAATGGCATGAAGCTGGAACACAAAAACTCCCATTTAAACATAAGAAAAACTATTTCACTGTGAAGGTGAGGGAGCAGTGGCACAGGCTGCCCAGGGAGGGTGTGGAGTCTCCTTCTTTGGAGGTCTTCAAGACCTGCGTAGACATGTTCTTATGCGACCTGATCTAGGTGGACCTGCTCTGCAGGGGGGTTGGACTAGATGATCTCTAAAGGTCCCTTCCAAACCCTACCATTCTATGATTCTGTGATTAAACCACAACATGGTACAGGTGGGAAAGCTCACCATATGCGTGACAGGCAGTTGTGACTATACAGGTACTGGCACAGCAGGCATCATGACCAAAGAGAAGTACACAAACACTATTAAACTGAGATGAGTCACTGGAGTTATGTCACTTTGGAAAGTGCAAAGAAAGAACTGAATAGGGTAATGAACAATGATTAGATTACTGGCAGTGCTTTGCCTGCTGCTTGTGTCAAAAGTAATGAGAGCAAAAGGGTTGAATGTCAGAAAATTTATGCAATGCAAATGTGTGTAACTGAATTTCACTTCAGACAGTAACTTCATTTCTTATTATAATCTCAACAATATATCAGAGGTTTAGCATCTTGTTGAAAGACTATGCCTAAAAACTTTTTGATTAAATTAATGCAACCAGCTCAGTAGCTCAGTTCTGTGCCATAATAAGAAGGCAATATTATTTTAAAGATGCTTGCCTTGGAAAGGACAGAGAATTTCTGAAACTGGGAAAGCACAGGAAGAAAACTGGAAAAATCCCCAACTTGTGGTGATTTGCATAAAGGTGACTTAAGAAAGACAGAGAAAAAAATTAGAGTGGGTTAAAAACTGCTCTGCTTCAAAGGTATTATTATCTTGTTATAACTACCATGTGTGGCAGCTGAAAACATTGTTGCACCTTCAGTTTAAAGTCTCCTTTCTTATTGTGATGGCAGCCAAAAAAAAGATATTGAATGTATTTCAGCCCTCATGGCACATCAGAAGGCCCTAGAGAATATGCAGCTCAAAGTCTCAAAAAAGGAAAACCAATCCATTTTAACTTCCTCATCGTTTTCTTATAGTTCTTGTCTTTGATGTCATAAAATTTGGGATTTCATGACTTACAAATATCTAAATGGTGGATGTCAGGAGGTTGGGGCATCATTTTTCCTGTTGTGTCCAGTGACAGGAAAGGGGGTAATGGAAAGAAGCTGGAACACAAAAAGGTCAATTTAAACATAATGAAAAACTGTACAGGTGAGGGAGCCCTGGCACAGGCTGCTCAGGGAGGGTGTTGAGTGTCCTTCCTTGGAGGTCTTCAAGATCCGCCTGAACATGTTCCTATGTGACCCGATCTAGGTGGGCCTGCTTTAGCAGAGGGGTTGGACTAGATGATCTCTAAAGGTCCTCTCAATTCCTACCATTCTAGGATTCTGTGATTCTATGAAATGTTTATATTTCATTACAGAATATGAGGAATATATAAAGACCACGTATTCAGAATTTTGGAAATAATATTCAAAGTCTGTTTCCCTTTTGGGGATGTATTCAATTTGAAACTTGGTATATGTAATAAATCACTGGTCATTGGGCTGAAACAAGTGTAACTTATGTTGTATTTAACTAATGCCATAATGCAAACTAAGAGGATCCTTTTCTTATGTAACATTATGAAAAGACTACATCACTTCAGATTCTGAGAGCCTGACAAGCTCACATCATACAAGCCCCCTTGCTGGGGGTTTGTGTAAATGCATGCCACAGGTATGCGCATGGACAAATTGTTACAAGAGAAGGCCAAAGAAAAAACGTGCATGCTAAGAGGTGGCGTGAGACACATCTCCCCGGGACTGACAGTAAGTGGAGACTGTGCCTCATCAACCTGTAGGAACCGACGAACCTGGCACATCGAGAGTTGAAAGAGATCTGCCATGGCCCACCGGTGCACGGCAGGACTGACACCGAGAAGGTTGTGTAACGGGGGCTGTGCCCAGCCAGGCAGCTACTTTGCTACAGAACCACGCACAGCCCGGTCAGAACGGTGCCGGGGCTGCCGTGTTCAGCGCAGGCCGCGACCTGTGCCCCGCCGCCCCTGCGTCACTGCGGTAAGGGGAAAACCCGCAAGCCCTCCGGCCTCCGACCACCGTCCCTCGAGTCTAGGTCCGTCGGGCGCACGGCCCACTCCTCGCTGCTCCCGCCTCAGCCCCGTGCGGCTTGCCGGGGCCCCGCCGCTGGGCTGCGGAGCCGGCCGCAGGGACAAGCGTCTGCACAGGCCTGGCGCGGCAGAGCCCGCCAGAGCAGCTCCATCACCGGGCCACAGGCCGTGCGACCGCAGCAGCACGACACCGGCAAAACGCTGCCCATCTGGCGGCTGCCGCCGGCCCGCGCCTGCGCCCCGCACCGCAGCAGCGCCCCGCTCCCTCCCCCTCCCGTAAACAGCGCCGTCACGTGAGCGGCCGGGCCCGGCGCGGCACCGCTCGCCTCACGCCGCGGGGGCGCGCTTACGGGGCAGCGGGCACGCGGCCGGCACCGCGAGCCGAGCCGCACCGAGCCGACCCAGGCCGACCCAGGCCAGCCCAGGCCGGGGCAAGCGGGACCACCTGGGCCCAGGTAGGGGGAGCTCGAGCGCGCCCCCGCTCCTGCAGGCCGCGGGGCTGCGCGCGCCGCCCGCTCTCCCTTCGGTGCGGCCGCTGAGTGCTTCCTCCGCGGCTCCGGGCAGCGCTGGGCGGCGGAGAGCAGGGTGAGTTACCGCTGCTGGGCCGCGCCGTACCGCGGCAGCTAAAGGGGGGAAGGCGACGGGGGTGGAGGAGGGGAACACAACGACACGAAGAGGCCCATTGCGTTGCGTGGCCTTGTCCTGCCTTCGCTGGGGCGCGGCAGGCGGCCAGCCAGCCAGGCTTGGACTCGGACTGCCGTGGCGGCAGCGGGCCGCGGCCTGTCTTGGCCTGGCCTGGTGAGGCGGCCCCGTGCGGCTGGTCTGCCGGGGAGGACGCGGCCTGCTTCCGCCGCGCCGCCGCCAGCACGGTCTGGGGTGCGGAGGCGGCGCCGCCGGCGGTCCTTTGCGCAGGGGCGGCCCCGCGGTGTAGCAGTGGCCCGGGAGACGCTGCCCGGCCGACCCCCGTCTGTGTTGCTCCGCTCTGCTCGGGCGCGGCGCCGACGTTGACCTTGCGGAGGCTGTGGGCCCCGGGCTTTTCGCCCTGCCACCTGGCATGGCGTTCTGGCCTTGGCCTTTCTGCCTGCACGGTCCGCTCCGTTTCGGCCCGCTGCGGCATCCGTGCGGGACCCTGCCGCAGGCTTTCTGCGCGGACCCGTGCTGCCCCTTGCTTTCCTGCATCGCCTTCTTTGCCCAGTGTTTATTAGGTCTTGCCCCTTCTTAGCAGTGCTTGTCACTTCCCACCTCTTGAGCCGCTCATGCCTTGTTGCCCCATACAAACCCGAGGAGCAAGCAGCAGTTTAGACCCTGCTGTTCTTCCTGCTATTGGGCTGACCTGTTCTGGGCTCCTCCTCCCGTCTCTCAAACTTAGCATCATCAACAGTTTCTGTATTTAACTCTTGTGTATAGTACTAACTGTAGGAAGTGCAGGAGAAAACGTGGTCGTCGACAGTACCTGAGAGATTTAGTGGCCTGGTGGTGGTATTTCCAGATCCTGTTCCTGGATCAGACACTTTTTCTGAGGCAGTATGTCTATGCTTCGTGCTTGCTGCTGGAATGCAAATGATTAATATCTGTAGGGCTTTAGAGGAGTCATCGCCTGCCCATGAGGTTGCAAGTGTGCTTTCCATATGGTCTGCACAATTGACATCAGTTAATAGGCATGAGAAGAGGCCTTGGATGAAGGGCAGTCTGTACAGTCTAAGTTGAGTTACTAGAAGTAGCCTGCAGAATGAAGCATAAAAATAGGGAAGACAGGAACGTGGGATGCTAACAATTGTACTATACACATTGTAGTTGCGGTGATGTCTTTTATATAGCTGTTAATCTATTACATAATTTTTATACATTTCCATTTATAAAAATGGACGCTAATGTGGCTAAACAGTGGAAATATTGTAGGATCAAATATAAGGATGATAAACGTGGCATATCTTTAACAACACTAGTTCATGGTTTGTTTTGCTTAATTAATTAACATAATTATGTTTTTGGACACACTGTAAGCAAGATCTTGAAAACCTGGACTTTATATTTCTTAGAATAATTCAAGTTTGAATGGTTTTTACCCTTAGTGTGTAGCCCACAATGAAACTGCTAACTCTTGCTCTCATTTCAGTTTACCAAGTAGCTTCTGCTTCTAATTTCTGTATTAACAGTAAAGATTATGCATATAAATGTGGAATTTTTAACGCGTAGATTTTTTTCAGCTGTCATTGCCTATTTCTCAGTCATTCAGTTTTTATGTGCATTTTACATTTGCAAACCCTCAGGAATTTCAAGCAGCTCAAAAGGCACCTAACTACAAACTCTGCTCACTAGATCTAATTCAATATAGTCAGCTGAAGTAAGGTTTTTATAAGAAAGGAAAAGCTCTGAAAAGTTTGTCACTCTTATGACATACTTCTGTAACTTCTTTTTAGAAAGCTTAGCTCAACCTCATGGAGTAAATTGTACTCGTGTTCAAAGAGCAGAATGCTGTATAAATTTTTTGAACTGTTGTTTTAATGAAAGTTTATATTAAAAAAAATTATTTTCCTGGGTCAACTTAAATATTATTTAAATCCAAGTCTTAAAAATACCTAAGGGGAGAGAAATTATTTGTAGGAAATAATGAACTTTCATTGTTTTATTAGGCATGTTATATCAGAAACTGATTTATTTTTAATGACAAGGGAGTGTTTTTGAAAGGTACTATTGGGAAGTGGCAATGACAAAATCCACTAAATTGGAATATGTGTGTTCCTTATATAGCAGCAAAAAATTAATAACATGGGCAGCTTGTGGCTTCTGCCTGAGTGCTCTTGGTATGGCTACGTGGTGGTTGGTATGTTGCTCTGGAAAATTTCACCAGACTTACTGGTTAAGCTTTTATTTCTGAAAGAAAACCCCAAATTCTTGTGTTTGTTTCCCAACAAATCATTGTCAGAGAGACACTGACAAATTCAAAAGGTATTGCAAGTAAAATTGTTCTATCTAGGGTGACTGACAATTACTGTAACCTGCTATATGGCTTAACATTTATACAATGTTCAAGCTGAAAATACTTGGAGCAATTCTCAAAGAACTGGAGGGTGAAAAAGAGTTGAAAAGCATAGTGGTAGAGGTGGAAAAATATCTATCTTCATCTTTGTTTTTGAGGGAAACATACTGAGCTTACAAATTCTAGAGGTATATGCAGTGAAGGAGATTAATAAAATTATGTGTTATCTTTGATTTATGTGTAATTTTTCTGTGACTCAAGAGAATTGATTGATTGGACTGTCCAGCAAAGGAAAACATTTTACAAAATATATTGGGAAGGCTTCACAATGTAAAGACGTTTTTATGACAGAATACAAGTTCTAGTGCAGCACTATGTACTGCTTCTAGCTGTAAAGTGAGGATTAGGAATATATACTTTATCGAGGAGAGGTTATTCTGTTCAGAATATAACTGTTAAGTGGATTTTCTGTTATACAGTAATTTGATCTTTTATTATTAAGACAAGGGTATTTTTGTAATTTTGACGAATTTCTTTGTCTTCTATTTCTTTCTTTCTTTTTTCTGTTTTAAATTTGCTTTTTCTTCCTGTTAACTAAAATGGGGTACAGTTCTGGCTGATGAATGTAGTGCTTTTGGATGGTGAAGGATTAGTGAAGAAAATTGATCTGTCTGCCCTTCTTTCAAATACGCTGCTAGCAAGTAGTAAGGGGTCTTCTGTATCAGTGAGGGGAGCAGCATGTACTTTCAGATTATAGATAGATTTTGGGATGTGGTCGTCATTGCTGATGTCAGACTACTGAAATTTTAGTAGCAGGGTGATTAGACTTGGATCGGTTGGTGTCTGAAGACTTCAAGGTGAGAGAAACACAAAAATAGTATAGCAGAGCTCTATTAAGATTGAATGACATGCTCAGATTTACATTTCTTGTTCTTCGATCTGTGGCAGGACTTTGATTTTGGTGTCAATAAAAGCTAAATCTTTAATTTTAAATGAGAGATTGGTGAATGAGAAAGACCAAATATGATTATGCTCAAAGGCCAAAGCTCAGCAAACCATATTCCATCCAAGTGTTGTACCCTTTTCTTGAGAAAAAACATAGAAATTTCCTTTAGCAGTTCCAAACACATTTTCGTGGCTATATTGCAATTCATATGCTCATGAATCACATCACTTGTCCTATCAAAAATGTTTTGTCAGTTAATTTAATTCTTGAAGACTGCCCTGTGTGGTGGAATATGAGCCAAAGTGAACTAGAGTAGAAAGTGCTTTGGTGTGAGAGGACTAAAGTTTAGGTTTTCTTACGGACTTTGCCACTGAGGCACTGATATTGATGATCTTTTTTTATCGCAGCACTTGTTCAGATTGTAAGCTCTCTTGGCCGAAATCTGTTACTAGAGAGGACCAGGTTCATGTTTCTGGCTTCTGGTGCTGTAATATTCATAAACATTGTAAGAAGGAGTGCAGCTTCTAGTGCTTAAAACATGGACACATGGCAGTTCAGCATCAATTTCCAGTTAGTTGCTTCTGGCCTTACAGTTTAAAGTTTTGTGTATGAGGAAGGGGGAAGGTGGTAGTAAGGCTTGCCTGTGCCCAGCATCAGCAGTTGGAAACAACATTGATTGGTAGGTGGATTGTAAGTGTTAAGGTATCAGTGAGCACATGGTGTAGTCCAACATCACAGCTCTGGTGAACAAAGATGATTGATACCTAGAATACACTTTTTAGGTACAGTAGTTATCAAAAGACTCAGGTGAGGGATTTTTTTTTTTCTTTTTTATTGCCTATGGTTTTAGCTAATTTCATATCAATTAAGGTGCAACTTCCCTCTCTTATTGAAAAGTTTTTGTCAGGTATTGTTACTTAGCATTTGATTCCTCTGTGACATTGCCGAGTCAGCTTTTTGCATTTGTTTTGACATCTAAGACAGTATTGATCCCGGTAGCTCTGTTCCTTTTCTATACATTCCTGACCAGCGTTGACTACTGTTACTTGAAATAAATATAATATGTTTTTTTTAATGGACTCTCTTATTACAAGTCCTTGCTATCAGTCATTTGTAACGTGTAAACTGAAGGAAGGTGTTTTACAGGGCAAGAGACCAAGTCTTTTATTTTTAGTGTTGCAATGTTTCCAAAGTAGTGTCCAGTCAATAACTAGATTTACAAAAGCGTTTAAAAGCTTTAGACAGATTAATTGAATTGGAATCAATAGACATTCTTTAGAAAGGTACATAAATAGGAAGAATTGTAATGTTAACTGTGCCATCTTCAGCAGCTTCAGACTCACTGGTTCATGTAGGTTGATAAAGTAGATAGGATCTTCAACTTGTAGGATTTTAAAGATCCTAAATAAACAGTTTGAGTCTTTTCTTTCATTGATTAGGTTCCTTCAGATTTTCCCCACCTTGATCCCAATTTAGGTGATTTTTTTCATTAAATATCTTTGTAGAAATATTTTATTGTTCTGAAGTCCAACTTCTGAGTACCTTCATAAACCAGATTTCTTTTTAAATTGACAATCATTAAACGTACAGGAACTTCTATTTTACATTCTTAATATATAAGCTAACGTAGGAAAGTCAAGTTTAAAGTGTAAACTAATAGATGAAAGCCACTCCCTGGGCAGAGAGAGAGAAGAGAAAGTGACTACAGTGAATGTTATTTAAAAATATGAAACCTAACTTTTGTTTAGTAAAAATGATGTAGGAGTAATGTTAAAACTCAATAAAACCTATGTAAAGGAAAGTAATATAATGACAAATATATCTAATGAAAATTGAAATATATAGTTGGAAAATTAAACATTTGCTTAGACTTGTTATGTAAGTGAGACTTAATTTAGAATGCAAAGACAGTGTATGCATGGCTGAGAAACACTCGGGATATCTAGAGACAGCTATCATTTGTGATTGCCTCTGTTTAACATGGATTTTAGAATAATAAGAGTACGTAAGAGAAGTGTACTTAAAGTGAGGACAATGCTATCTACGCTTTTAGCTTTTCTTGGTGATCAGATCTCATTGCATCCACACTCCTCTATCATGCTGTGCTGTGTGCTGCAGCAGTCAGTATGTGCTGCAGGAGCTAGTGGGCAGAAGTTTCACATCTGTCCAAGTGAACCTGACTGGGGCTTCCTCTTTGGTCATTTGCTCCTTTGCCTTGTTCGTGGATGCTCCTCTTTGGTTCTTCATACATGAGAATTTTCGTATTCTGTTTTTTTATGATTACTTTCCCAGTGGGAAAACACTTTTTGAGTTACTATGCGATGGGATGGGAGTATGCTCGATATGTGCAATTCTGCTGTGAAGGATGCCAAGCCACTGGCCTTTCTGGTTCAAGTGGAGGACACAGCATTGGAAATAAGTAACCCTGAAAAAACGTAACTGTGTTTTTTACCTGTACCTCTGGCTATTTTTCCTGGTATTCAAAGTGTTTCAAATGCAAAAGTAACTGTTGGAAATTCATGCCCTTTAGGCATTGTGTAAGGGAAAGTTTAGTTTTTGTAGCAACTGTGTCTAACAGTTGGCTGTCTAGAAGGAAGTATGTCTTTCATTGTTAATCTTGCAGATAGTACACTTCATATGATAGTTAATTTAGTAATGCTAGAAATAATTTCCTACACTTGGTATTGTACAAGTTATGCAGTTAATTGAACATGAATTTCTTAAACCAGGTGAAGCAAAATTTTGGCTTCATGTACCTTACTGGGATAATGTCTCTACTTTAAAAATTGTAGAACAAATTCTTTAATCTTGAGTGTCATGGTGGTAGCATTTTTATGCAAAACTACTTAGTTTATATCCTTTTGTTGACTTTTTTAATGAAAAATTTGGATAGAACTTGAACTCGGTCATAGGCTTGTACTCCAGAAATAAAGCTTTCAAAAAATTTCCTCTTGAGTTTTCTCTAATAGCTAGTTAGGTGTTGTTGTTGATGTCTGTGGCCGTTGCACATATAGTTGCTTTGACAGTTATTCTTCAGTGCTTTTACTGTTCTGAATGGCTGTGTGGTAGACTTGCAAAACTATAGAAATGCTTTTTTCATCGTGTGGCTGAAGGCAAAGGTTAATTTCTGTCAGCATCAATTTTTGTAGCAAGAGCTAGCATTCTGCATGAGCTTTGCTACTTAACAGAGTTCTTAATGAAGTGATCATCACTGCTTTGGCGACAGCAATGATCGAGTAACTGTTATGTAGTTCCCTTCCTATCCAGATAGAAACCATTGAGATATATTATTGTGAATGTATTCAAAGCTCCTGACTGTCTTTAACTGAGTGCAAAAGGTTTCTGACAGTAATCCACAATTTTTCTGTTGTAGTGTCATTGGTACTTGTTCATGTAAAGGTTTATTGTTTTACCCTCTGTCTGTTACTGTTATGCTAGTGTGGTGCTAATATGAAAACCCTATCCTTACAAAAGGGTGTTTAAGTACTTATTTTCTTAATTTAAGCCACTGCAGGTTTTGTAGTTCATCCTATATAGTATCAGATTGTTGTAACTATGTAGCATAATAAAAATAGATTACACAGTGCGGCATAGCCCTCCCTCCATTAGCTTGCTGCTTTATTTGTTGCCAGATTTGAAAGTTATTTTGACAACTGTGAATAGGTGTTAGCTGGCATGGTCTATATGTAGATGCACTGCATTGCTTGATAATAATAGTCCATTTTTTGGTGAAGGGGGAGTACAAATTCCAACTTGCTTGCTACTGAAGCCTGTGACCTACTTACTGCATGCACCTGATTTGGCCTGGCTTGACTTTCCTTCTTGCTGATCAAAGCATTGTGTATGAGACTGTTCTGTCATGGTGAGTGTGACCACGTGAGTGACACCATGCTCTACAAAGACATAGTGCCATACCTGATGATTATTTACTTCTGAACTGCCCTATAGGAGACAGAAGAAAGTATGTACTTTTTTTTTAAACAAACAAAAATGAAACATTTTTCCTGCTCGCCTGTAGATTTAGTAAATTTGTTTAATTTTTTTTTTTTTTTTTGCATCAGTAGGACTAGAATTGCTCTTACATGTGTGTGGCTAGGATTTTCTGTCTTGATTGCCAAAACAGGAATGTCCCGTTGATCTGCGTAAGGAAGCATGCTTGCTGTTCTAACAAACGTGAATAAGTACTAGATTTATTTAGTGGCAAGTTGCTGGAATAGACATCTGGAAAGTAGTTCAAGCACTATGAATTCTAAATCTCATTTCTCACTTAATGTATTCATTTAAAAAGAAAAGATGAAAAATCCTGTCTAGTGTGTGGGAAGAAGATAGTGAAGGAAGACGTGGAAGAGAATATCTGTCTTTTTCCTGTTTATAAAAGCTTGAACAGCTTTGTGTGCCAAAACTGTGCTCCAAGACTTTCCTATACACCAAATTAAGCCAGGCGCTACTGCACTGCTCCATTTTCCTGGCCTCTGTGACCATATTTACAATAATTATCTCTCTCCACTCTTAAGTATATGCTTATGCTAAACTTCTGAAGAAACATTTTACTGATGTCTTTTTTCATTCTGTTGTGTAGTTATACATTCTTCTTAGTTGTGTTTCTGCTACATTATGGAGAAGTGATCTAAAAAATAGGGAATTTCATCTTACAAAATGCAATTGCCATCTTTGAATACAGTTCCTTAAGTTTTACTTGAACTTCTTTAAAATTAGAGTTTCTGAAAGGCTCTTGACCCTCTTGAAGCCAGCTCAGATTTTTCATGTACTTGATTGAGATCAGAATTTCATATAAAATTTCTGTAGTTCTATTGGATGTAATGAAAGGTCAAAAACAATACAGATAAGGCCTTGCTGCTTAAAAATACTTGCTATAAAGTACTTGATAGTTCCTCTATGAATTGGAAGTATGGTCCTTTTCAATTTTGGATGTAGTATGGCAGGATCCAGAACCTGCTCAGCTTCACTGATAGTAGTTGGAAGCTAACCTCACATTTTTCCATTTAAAGATGAAGAAAGCTGTGCACTCTCAGTGCTGCTAACCAGGTTCAAATCTTCTTTTTTTCTCCCTCCCTCTGGTGTCCCACCCTCTCGGGTTGGATAAGGTTTAAACAAAATTTAGAAAAGACGTGTTTTAGTTACCCATGTTCTACACTGTAGAAATGCCAGCAGTCTGATGCTGTTAGCAGAATTTTTATTAACTTAGCATGGGATTTCTTTTAAAGGTAATTAGAGAATTGATTTTGAGGTAAGAAGTGGACCATTCCAAACCATAACCTTTTTTTTTTTTTTTTTGGTTACAATTCTAAAATACCTTAAACATTCTTTACAAAATAAAACAGCCAAAACAATTTGCTGGTTTCTTAGGTGGTTTACAATTTATAGCTTATTTTCTTATGGTATTTTTCTTGTCTTTCTATAGGGCTGAAAGACACACAGGAGCCTTCATGGATATAGTTGATACATTTAACCATTTAATTCCTACTGAACACTTAGATGATGCCCTATTTCTAGGATCCAACCTGGAGAATGAAGTCTGTGAGGATTTTAGTGCAAGTCAAAATGTCTTAGAGGATTCGCTGAAGAACATGCTCAGCGATAAGGATCCTATGCTAGGATCTGCAAGTGCCCAGTTCTGTTTGCCTGTTTTGGATAGCAATGATCCCAATTTCCAGATGCCTTGTTCAACAGGTAAATCTTACAGTTTTTTAAGATTACACTTTAAAATACAGTTGTACTCTAGTACCAACCCTTTTTTGTAATGTAGAAGTAATAATTTGGGATTTCTATCTCCTTCCTGCCCTTCTTGTTGCACATGCTTGATATGTAATGTATGTGCAATTCTTTTTAACTTTGTTGCATAGCAATAGAGGGAGGCTCCTAATCTGGATCAAAAGTAATTTAAGCTTTTTCTTGAGTATGTGTAAATGATTCCCAAATTAAAGTAGTGATTTCTTTACTGTAAGTACTGTGCCTGATCAGTGAAGTTGCTAGCTGTTTTCAAAAAATATAGTAATGTAATTCTTGTATAAATTACTACTCTGATCTCAGAGTACTCCCACCAAACAAATTTTTATCACTCAATGTGCTTGAAACTGTACAATGTACATAACTAAACCAAATTCCTCCCCTCTACATTTTTTACTTACTTCCAGTAAAACAGTGATGCAGATTCTTGTTGTACACTGCATCCTCTGGTAAACCTATACTGCATTTAAAAAACTAATAGAGAACAGCTGGATATTTTGGAAATTATCAGGAGACCTTTTGGGGGCTTTTTGACATGTGTTTCTCCTGAAAGGGATCAGCAGTGCAATCATTAATACTATTGATACATAAATAATCACAAATTTTAAGGTCCATTAAGATAAATGAGCCTACTCATTTACTTGGGGGAATAGTCTTTCAGGATGTGTGCAGACTAAAGGAATTTGGTTTATATCGAGTTTGTAAATTTAATGTTTTGATTTTAAATCTGAAAACAAGAGTAGAGCCCCTTTCAGCAGGTAAATTAAAACATGTAATTTGGAATTAATGTAGAAGATATCCAAAAGGACATGAAGTGTTCTTGCTGTTGCTTTCATTTTGTAGGACTTGATAAGATAGGTCCTCATTCTGAGAGGGTAGCACCACAGTATGCATTTAGTGTTTTTTAATTGATAGTAACAATTATCACTTTGAAGCAAAATTTCTTTGCTTATCGTATTTCCTTGAGTGTTCATCTAGATCATGATTTATTTATCTGAGGCTCCAGTCTAACATGGCTTATATAGTATAGTGGTAAGAATGCAATTCTGCAAGATGACAATCCCCTTGGGAAGAATTACCCATACCAAGGCTGTGTTTTTTTTCCAAATAGTATGCATAAAAGCCCACCACTACATCATAGAATCATAGAGTGGTAGGGGTTGGAAGGTACTTTTAGAGATCATCTAGTCTAACCTCCTGCTAAAGCAGGTCATCAACATCAATTTGTCTAAAAAAGAAAAAGCATAACTCTTCCCACAAAACTTGGCTTACTTATGCCCTTAGAGCTACAACACTATTGGTGTGTCATACAGAATGATAGTTTGCTGTGTTCTGATCCTTCCAATTTGATTGTTGTGAGCAAGCTGAAGAGATAAAGGTAAAAATAGTTGGACTGAGGAGGTGATTAGGCCAAAGTAGTATTAGATTTCATGAAGGAGCAGATGGTGTGGTTCATTTCTTTGAAAGCCTGGTTTGAGCGGTATTCAAGAATATTTGTAAACCTATGCACAAAATAAGATGCTTTCTTTAAATGCCTCCAACCCAAAGAACTTGCATTGTGTTTTAAAGAAGAGATTTCTTACGTGAACATGGGTGTGTTCGTGTGTCTGAAGCTTTGAGAAAGGCTTACTTCAGGCCTACTTACCCACATACCAAATTTCTTACTGCTGCATTGACTTTAGTTCTTGTTGGGCGTTATTTACAGGCCTAATCCAATGTTATTACTCATCAACATTGCATCTGTCAATTTTAGGGTTTATATTGCATGTTGTTGACTATGAACTAAGCTTTTTGTTAATACTAAAGCACTTTTTATGATGAGCTCGAAGTTATCTGACTGCATGTGATGGTTACTAGTAACAATTGGTTGTATGTTCTTTAAACAACTCAAGTTCTTGTCTATAAGACAAACACACATAGATTTTTGTGACTTGAAGTTTATTTGCCAATCACTGCTTCTTAGAAGCACCTACCCAGAAAGTGCAAGTTTTGTGACTTAGATTCTAAGTGTTTATTTTGGAGAGGATAGTAGCATAGAATCATAGAACAGTTTGGGTTGGAAAGGACCTTAAATGAGTTTAAAGGTCATCTAGTCAAATCCCTTTGCAATGAGGAGGGAGATCTTCAACTAGATCAGGTTGCTCAGAGCCCCATCCAATCTGACCTTGAATGTGTCCAGGCATGGGGCATCTATCACCTCTCTGAGCAACTGATTGCAGTGTTTCATCACCCTCATAATAAAAAATTCCTTCCTTATATGTAGTCTAAATCTGCACTCTTTAAGTTTAGCACTGTTACCTAATGTCCTATCACTATAAGCCCTGCTAAGAAGTCTCTCTCCATCATTCTTACATGCCCCCTTTAAGTACTGAAAGACCACAATAAGGTCTCCATACAACCTTTTCGTCTCCAAGCTGAACCGCCCCAACTGTCAGCCTGTTGTCATAGGAGATGTGCCCTAGCCCTCAGATTATTTTTAGGGCGTTCCTCTGGACCCTCTCCAACAGGTCCATAGCTTTCCTGTGCTAAGCATCTTGTGACAAATAGGAGGGAGCTTGAGAATGGATGTTTGTTGCCCATACATTGGTAAAAAGAGCTATTGGTACCAATAAAGCAGTCTCATGTTCATGCCATGGCCTGAATCCAGTTGTGCTGGTTCTAAATGGTTTTTTTTTTTCAGTTAGATGACGTGGTTGGTCTTAGTTTACTCTGTGAACTTGCTCTATAATTGCCCCTGCTTAATAGAATGGGATTGGCTTGTTCTGCTTTGAACAGTTACATGTTGGAAGAAGAGAAAAAGTGGGGTTTTTTTTGCCACAGGTGATCCTGGTAATGGCTTTGAACACAGGCAGAAGTAACTCTATATGACCCTTACACAAATTGGAAAGAATGAGTCAAATTAATTCTTTTAGGATGTCTTTGTGAAGAGCAGCTGCTTAACTATAAAGATGTAGTTGGGTTGCTGGTTTGTGAAGCTAGACTGAGAAGATTACTGCTATCTTAATACAGTTGGAAAATGTTCTCTTATTTCAGTATGTCAAGGTACAAGCTGTCCTCAGATTTTAACTATTCACTGCAGCTCATAGGAGCTTAACAGTAATGGAGATAATTTAGTGTCTCAAGGTAGGTATTAGCAGAAAGATCTGGTATAGATAGTGGAAGCTGATACAACTGCTGTCTTTGTTAGTTAAAGGACTGAATTTGACAACATGAGTCTTTTGCTTCAACAACTTGGGTTTCATTTAATTCTTAATCAGAAGTGTCCCATATAATGTTTTAGATGTCTCTGTGCTTCTGTTCATCAGTATGGCCAGGCTTTCAAGAACTGAATGACCAATACAGAAGGGTAGATTATGTAGAACAGCTTTGGCCATCTTTAGTATTTGGATGGTGTATCTGGATGTGGATAGATGGTTTTGGGATGACTATTTTTTTTTTCCCCTTTTTGAGCAATTCCTTGATCGGAAGTGAAACCTGAAGTTTAGGATATGACCTAACTCTTGAGAGCAGCACCTTTTTTTTACTTTGTATGGTACCATAGTGATAGATTTTCTGTTTTGTTCTGTTATTTCTTTCTGGAAGACATGCTGGAAGCTTATCCATTGATTTTTTTATAAGCTTGTAAGCATAGCAGGTCAGACTAGCCACATGCCAGTGAAATAAACAACCAGCTTTCAGACTAAATTGTATTTCTCAACTGTCGCAAATTCTGTAACTTTTCAGGATGTCATTTACTGGGGCAGTTTGATTTATTATACATGTAATAGAGGGAATGGAATTTGAATTGCATATAATCTGGAGAAATTTCTGTATTTTATAATAAAAATCAAACTTTTAACCAGTTTAGTTCCTGATTATGTATATCAAATCAGGTATTTCTCAAATGATAATTAAGACTGACCCTATAAGAGTGTACAAAGACTGTTAGGGACATCTTTTAAATTCTTCTTTTTATCCTTCTTCCTTTGGATTGTTGGTGGGAAAGTGTTTGCCCTAAATACAGTCTGTTCTTTTGAGTTTTAGTGTGTTATTCAGGAGTACTGTTGAAATCAGCATTGCTTCTGCTAAAATTACGATTTATCTGCTGAATCTTCCAAACTAATTGTACTAGCTTCAGATACTTCTTTTCTGTAACTAGTGTCCTGTTTGGCTCTGTTAGCCATTTCAGGCTCTTCACTAAAGCTGAGTGTTATATGAAGTAATTTTGAGTCTAACCTTCAGATTGCAACCCAAACTTGAGTGTACAGTTTTTTCTCTGTTTTCTTACCTCTTTATGCCTTCTTCCCTTCAAGCTGTCTGGGTGAACAGTTGCACAGTGTCTTGTGACCAAGGTAGTAACTTTGCTGTATAAAATTTAAATTTATTACATTGGTATTATATTGCGAACCTGGAGAATGTTTATTTTGCGTGATTTTCTATTCATAGGTAACAAACTACCAGTTTTCTCCATTTTAGGTTCTTCTGAAGACTTCAGTTATTTGAATCAGTTTTACAGAGTTCTATGGGTAGAGAGAGGTTGAATCTGTAATAGAACTCAGGATAGCTTATGTATTTAAAGATCACAGAGCTTGTCTAAAGTCTGTCTTAATAAAATAACTTAATATGACTTGAAGTGCGTGGTTTGTTGCTATGTTTTTACTTGTTAAAATTTGTGCTTTGTACTATTTATTTCCAAAATAGCAGGCTCTCGTGGCTAAAGGACCATAAATCAATAGCCTTGTGATGCAACCTCATCTTTTTTCAAAAGGGGGATTTGATCCTCTGTCAATATGCATGCTGTATTAAGTTTATTAGTCCTAATTGATTTTCATATGCTTTTAATCCAAAGACAGGAAAAATCCATCTTTATACTTTAGGGATTACTGGAGAACCAGGATAAATGGTTCATTAGTATGTCACATGGTACTTACTGTGATTATTTTCTTGCACTGAGCAGCCACTGCAAGGCACACAAAGGCAAATTCTCAAACAATTTACAGGCTTGCAGCAAAACTTTTGTAAAACAATTGGAATTCGGTGTTTTCTTATGCCAGTTGTATCATCAGTGACTTCATTTAACTTGAAAATACATATTTTTTTAACAACGTTTTTAACTGTGGTTCCTTAAGATATGCATTAATAGGAAAAAGGTTTTCATATAAAATATACCATCTTCATTTACAGTCTTGAGATTTAATGATATTATTTCAATATCCAGACGTGTGTTTTGTAGCTTTCCTAGCATTTGTTAGCTCATAAGGCTTACTTGGACTATGTTAGTTACTACTTTAGACTGTTACTGTTCTTTACATCAAAGTGAAACATTAGGTTTTTATGTTATGTAACGTAGTAGAAATTTTAAAATGTTAAACCGTTTTCGTGTAATTTATGATGCTTACAGAATTAAAATATGGAATCCACCGTGGACTTGCTCAGTCTTCCTGTTGGTGTAATTCAGGTGGATGTAGCATTTATAACAACACAAAGCAGCAACAGTAGTGGAGGTCTGTTCCATGTGGTTAGCTGGGCGAAAGAAATTCAGGGCTAACATCTACTGAAAAGAAATTTAGTTCTACGCTTGTCAGTGTGTCAAAATCATGGATATTTCTGTCTAATTTTAGCTGAAGATAATCAAGGGAAAGCTTATGTTAAAAATAAAAGGTTTTATATTTCAAATATTTTGATAACTTTTTTAGGGATATTATCTTCTTCCTTCCTCTTCCCACATCTAGTAACACTTGTTTTCCTCCATTTTGCATTGCTGAAGAGTTAAGAAATGGTCCTGCTTTAGTTCTAACATATGAGAAATTGTACTTTAAATTTGCAAGCAAGCTGTTTTTACTGTACATTTTCCTGTTGTTTTATATATAACAATGAGTTAGTAGCATAGCACAGTAGTTTGGAAACTTAAATACTTTACAAGTAATGAAGAGACTCAAAATATTAAGTTGAAGGCCACTGGTTCTTTCAGTATGAATATGTACAATATGTCTTGTATTTTCCTTATTTACTTCTTGTTCAATTGCACACTGATGTACAACTTTTTCTATTCAGCTATGTTTTTTCTTTATTTTTCCTTTCTTCTATATTTTTTCTTTCTTATTTCTGTATTTATTATTGGTAATATTAGATATTTGTTTCTAAGATCATCTCTATCTTTCTTTTTAGTTCTATCTGGTTTTGCTTTTGTTGGTTTACTTTTCCTAGTGCTGTTTCTTTACCTTAACTTTTTTTTTTCATACTTTAATTCCCTAGTCTCCTCTGTATCTGTTACTATTCTCTGTCACTTTTTCTCTTCCCAGCAGGGTCTGTGTTGAATGCTTCTCATCCGGGGGCCTCCTGGGGCTGTACTAGCTGAGTTGTAGCTCAGGTGGTTTGAAATTAGCAAGATTCTGTGCTTCAAATTCCTCTGTAAAATTAAAGCTACAGCACAGAGTCTTGTAAGTATGAAAATACTTTAATTCTAATATTTCAAGCTGTCTGTCACTCATAGACCGTGTCCCCTTATTCATAAAGAAGGGTGTGTAAATTCAGTAACTTGAGCAAGAACATTTTAAAACGCAAGGTTCTAATAGCAGCACTAAAATCTGCTCCAGAACTGCTTCAGAAGCTGTCAGTAGTTTTTATTTGTCATGTTGTCTTCATTAGCTTAGTAATTTAGTTCTACACTGAAGAAACAGAAGAGAATCTGAAAGGAGCCTCCTCTGTTACAGCCTATTCCCAAATACTTGTTCCATATTTTGTAGGAACACTATTCAGTGAGAATGCTAATACCAAAGTGCAGAGCTGTGGGGAGGATGAGCAAGCAGAGTTGGAATCAGGATCTGTCTCATTCAGTTATCTATCTTGGACAATGGCCAGTATTTGATTTTTAGGGGAAAACAAAGCCTAACAGGGCAGTTACAATGCCATCTTTTTGTCAGCATGTTCTTTTTTCCAGTATGTAGCTTATAGCAAATAACCGATCAAGGAACATTTGGATGAGTGGAGTAAGACCAGCCTTATCAGTCTTCTGCAGCTTGAGTGTGATATCTGTGTATATATGTACACATGCACAGATATGGAGGTGGCTCTGTGGGTTAGAAGGCAAAAGCTGCCAGTAATTTCCGGAAACATACTTGTCCTGTGAACTGGCATATACAATGCAGTACCTAAAAATTATAGTTAAAATAAAATGAGTAATTGTCAGCTCAAGAAATTACTAGCTTTCAGCTCTTGGCAGCCATCTGATTACAGAGGTCCAGCGTGCCAGATACCTCGTGCCAAGGGCAGCCTTCCTTAAGAGACTGTTCAAATTCTTTCTAATGTTTGAAATTGAAAATTAACAGGTTGTTTAGGTGGTGGTGGATCATGACAGATGATTGTGGATGGAATTACAGTCTTGGTAGACTTGATTATTCAGCACTGTTTGGCTATATCAGTGTTTTACAACTTCCAGTTTGTGTTATTTTAAAGGTATGCTCATTACTGTAGTACCTTCACAAGAGCATTATTTTTTTAAAAGTTGCAGTAGCATCAGACTTCACAAGGAGCAGGAACTGACAATTTCTGAGATTGTCTAAAAATTCCAACAATTTTTATTTCCACTAACTTCTTATTTTTGTTTCTAAGGTAATTAATTTAAATAAGGTTTAAATAAGCAATTGTTAGTAATTTTTAGATATCTTATTTCTGTCATGAGTCAGTTTATCTTAAAAGTGCTTCTAGGTAGGTGCCTGAATAGTGAAAAACAGGCATACTTGGTTAATTGGAGTCTGTGTTGTGTTTGTCAGATCCTCCTACATGTTTTGTAAAATCACTTGGGTATTTGGCTTGAGCTCACAAATTTCGCATCCCACAGGGACCAGGATTCATTAATCACACGTAGGATCTTGGGATAGGAGAGTCTACCATTGCAGAACCAAACTTAGAGAAAGTGAGGAGAATGACTGGTACAGTGGCCTGACTGCCTTTTAGGAAACCTATTTTCAGGAGCAACCTCTGGGATCCTTCTCAGGTTAGTGGAGGATAGGAACTTGACAAACACAAAGTTCTCTGACTCTCCTGGGAGACTAGTGCATGCTGCACTCAATGCCCTTCCAAAAAGGGGTTGTAGATGCAGGTTATATTATGTGGGTGGGACTTAGGGTTAAAAAATTGTATTCTGTGAGAAAACTGTGATTTTAAACTTCTTATGTTTCTGGATCAGCTCTTTCTGCTATTTATCTTGCTTCACTTTTTCTTAGGTGGGAAGGGGCAGTGAGGGACAGCTGATCCTCTTTAAGATTGGGGACCTTCCTATGGCCCCATCCAAAAAAAACCCAAGTGAGTTCATCAAGAAGCTATGGGGACTATCTACAGAAATTTTAAGCTTTGGGTGATAGCTTCTTCTATACTGAGGCTGCCTCACATGGGAATTTTCTGTCTTGCTTTTCTTCATTTTCCCCTGTTTGTTTTTAGATGGCAAATTTGTTTATTTTTCCCTGTCTTCCCTTGTCTTGCTCAGCATTACAGCTGCAACAGTTTTTGATAATTTTAAGTTTTAGGCTCTTTCTTGTTTGTTTTTTCCAGTTATTGGTCTTGATGAGATTATGGATGAAGAAGGAGTCAAAGAGAGTGGTAATGATACCATTGATGATGATGAGCTTGTTTTACCTAGCAGGAATTTGAGGAGTCGTTCTGAAGAAACATCAGTTACATCACCCAGAAAATCACCACGTTTGATGGCACAAGGTGATCATTCAATAGGTTATGTCTGTTTGTATCTTTGAAGTAAATGGATTTTTTCTAAACACACCTTTATAAACTTAAGTAAAGCTTTGCCATTTGGTGGTGTGAATTCAAGTACACACTTCTTTTTTTTATACACTGCAGCCAGAAGTCAGAATCTGTAGGATACTACTCAAATTGAATTCCCCTTTGATAAATATTTGATGTATTCATATTCATTTAGGGCCTGTGGTTCCTAAACTCGTATTCGAGAGTTTGATACTTTTACCTGCATCAGTTTAGCACTATGGTTCTTCACCCACAAAAGCATGTTGTATTTGCAAACAGCATTGGACTAGTAGGTTATCATGTCTCTTTATTTCCAATTAAACTTTTAATTATTTTCTTTTCAGTTTAAATTAGGTTATAGTAATTGCAGTCACAGAGTCTTCCATCAAAATTTCTCAATGTACTTAATAAGTATTTTCGTCAAATATTGACATTCTGTGTGGTATTTAATTGATTATGGTTGTGTTTTTTTCGAACTTGTTGAATTTGTGGAGTTATTGACAGCTTTGCTTTTCACCTTTATAGAGTAGGCTGAGCTAAATGAAGTAAAATTACTTAGTAGACAAGTCAATTTAAATACAAGCCTACAGTACAAAGCTGGTGAATATTCTTTTTAAAAAGTCACCAGGATGGTTTCTTGTTTGGAGAACATAAGAGATCTTGTCAAGTGAGAATGTAACTGAATGTCATTCATATACCGTGTTTGCTAAAGGCTTTGTAAGTTTCACAGCTATACCTCTAACTACCATATAATTATGCAATTTGTGCTTGAGGTAAAACAAATTGAGTGGTAGCGAAGTAGAGTGGATTTTGTTTATATTTGTAACATCACTTTTATAGCCATTAGACTAACGATATTTTACATTCAAACTGTGTGAGTGTAAAATTCGAAGGCTAGTAATTTATAGCTTCTTAGACAGTTGTTTCTTAATTGGGATTTTTGGAGGGGAGAGGGGAATTGTTTTGTGTGGTGGTTTTTTGTTTGTTTTGTTGGGGATTTTTTTAGTTTAAAAAACAACTAAGTTTTAAGTTCTGTTTGTGTCCAGTAAGCTATATCAGGCTAAATCAGTTCTATTCTAGGTAAGGCTTGTATTTGCAAAGAGAAGGATGTTGTTAAGACATTTTCTTTTTCCCTTCCTAGAAACAGTACGGAGTTTGCGACAGAGCACACTAGCCAAACGTTCAAGTGTTACACCTCCTGTTAATACCAAGAAATCATCTGTAAAAAGTGGATCCACTCCAAAAAGTGGACAGAAACAAGAGAAAAGTCCAGCTAAAGAGACAGATGTTGCTGCACCCTTGAAAACAGATCAGCCTAAAGAAGTTAGGCGTAGTACAAGACGATCAGGCCAGACAGAGGGAACAGCAGCAGCAGTAACAGCATCCCAAAGTAATGTAAAATGTCTTCCTGGATGTGAAGAGGTGAATGAAATAAAGCCTGAAACCCTTGAGCAGGAAAAAGTTGAGGAAACATCCCAAGAGTTAAGTTGTGCTAATTTAACAGGAGCCTGTTCTCCTTCTGGAGAAACAAAGGAAATAACAGAGGTTTCAGCAAAGACTGAATCTGGGAATGCTGAGTCACTTTGTTTGGTATCTGCAGATACTGAAATTACTGCTGTTAAAAATGAAGCAAATGATGTGATTGGTTCAATGGGCTCTGAAACTTCTTCAGAGGAAAAGACTGAAAATAAAACAGAGGAACTGGAGAAGAAAACAGAAGAGCATGACCAAAGTGGAGAAACTGGAAATGCTACTGATCCATCTAATGCTTGCGTGAATCCAAGTGAAGTTTGTGAGACCGTTTCAAATTTGTCCAGCTCTGTAGAAGAGGGGATTGATTTTACTTCAGATTCTCACAATGTGGAAGTTCGTGATGAAAATACATTGTCGGTAAAGGAATGCACAACCAAATCTGGAGATGAGAAAACAGTGGAGAAAACTGTTACTTCATCTGAGAAACTATTGGACAGTACAGAGTTTGATAATAAAGACTTGAAAAGTGAAGAGTTTACTTCTACTGACTTGGGAACTACCATTTCAGAAAGCACTGTTCTTGATCAAACAAGCCAAAACGTACAGCAGCAGATCAGCAGTGCTAAAGTAGAGGGCCCAGAGGCATCAAAATTTCAGGATGATGATAAACAAATTAGCATTTCATCAAAATGTGAAAAGAACGTTAGGCCCCGGCATAGTAAATCTGTAACACAGAATAAGCAAATCCTGACTGCGGGTTCTCGACAGAAGTCAGGTACAGGGCAACAAGAAATAACACATTCAAGAACAAGAGCTGGTCTTACTGTTTTAGGTGTTCACAGTCCTTCTTCAGCAAGTCTGAAGCGGAATGCAGATGAGCAAGAGAGTCATCAGCATCCAAATAACCCAGTTAAAATTAGGAAGAAACAATCTGATGTGGGTTTGAAAGCAAAGAGTTGTGTTTCAGTGGTGACTGTAAAAAAGCAGACCAATACAATGCTGAAAAAAATACCCCGGGCCCAGGCTGCTGGGCAAGTACAGAAGTCATCAATTCAAAGAGCAAGTGAGAAATCTCCTACTCATCAGAGCAGTTCTAAAGATACCCATCACTCTCTGCACTCATCATCAGGACATATTTCAAATCTTGGTCAGAAGCAAGCCCAGGGTCAGAAACACCAGCTTGCAACTATGGTAAAAACAAATAGCTCCACAAAGGAAGAGACAGAGGCAAAAGATACCCTTGTTGTGGAACATCTGAAGGAGGATGATAAAGAAAAAAATAAATCAAAAAGAATTGATAAGAACCTCCAACCTCGTCAGAGAAGAAGTAGCAAAAGTCTTTCACTTGATGAACCTCCTTTGTTCATTCCAGATAACATTTCAACTGTTAAACGGGAAGGCTTGGAACATACCTCTGCTAGTGATAGCAAAAATGTTTGGGTGCCCAGTAAGCAGTGTGGCTTTTGTAAAAAGCCGCATGGGAACAGGTGTGTGTGGCTTTGTGTTTGAGGAATTTATTATTGGTCTCAGAAGATTTTTTTTTTTTTTTTCCCTCTCACCAAATGTTGCATACTGCTGGTGCCTAAACAAAAAGGCATTGCCTTGTTGTGGAAGCCTGTCTGTTAGGCTGTCAGTTAATTTCCTTTGCACTCATAGACCTTCTTTTTAGATGCAGTTTACCCAATTTTTTTTTTTTTTACAAGAAACGTTATTATACAAATTCTTTTTTTGATGAATGTGTAATTCCACTATGCTGTTAAAGTATGTACTTTAAAACTTGACTTTTTTTTCATAGAAAAGAAATAAGCCTAAGATGTCTGTGTTCCAGATTGTCATTTCCTTCTCTTGAGAAACCTCCAAATTGGATGGTTACAATCAAACTAACAAAAAAAAAAATCATATGTTTGTTTATGCGTGACTATCTGGTAGAAGTGTGATTCTTATACCTAGAGATTCAGATTATTTTTTTTTTTCTTGAAGTTATGTAATCATTACTGTAGGACTTTAATGTACCAGGAGTAATGAAGTAGTTGGGAGGAGGAGAAGAAAACATCAGTCTCAAGCCCTATAAAACTTCTGTGTGGGCATATCTGAAATTACCTGTAACTCAACCTAATTATGGGGTTGCATCTGAAGTTGGTAATGTCTGTCTACAACAGAAATTACTCTTTAGTGCTGTAAGTGAATAGAAAAGGATCATTGGCTTCCACTAATCAACTATCAGGCCAAGAATAAGAATTCATTACCACTTCGTATTTTCTAGATTTAATTAAGGACTGTTTTCTTAGTTGTAGTTCAGCCTGCCAACCCTTTCAGATCTTTATTTCAAATTAAAGACGTTTCTGATTAGTCCTTTGCTTATGTGGGATAAACTTTTAATATTAGTTTTCAGTGAATGAGCTTTAGAGCTCCATATATGTGTGAAATATGGAACAATTATCTTTGGTGCCTGAGGTTTTAATAGCATTCATTGGTATCTTAAATCAATAAAGCTTACAAGGGCTTTTCTTACTATATCATATTTGAAAAATGACTCCGTAAAACTTATATACTGTGTAACTATAGTGACTTCATCAATGTGGCGTACTACAGAATTAACATTAGATTTGCTCTGCCCCATTGGTGAGAGTTACCTGATTGAAGGGGGATCTCAGACTTAGTTTTGTGTGGCTTTGTTGTTATGATTTTTTAAAATCCTTGTATTGTTAGGACTATCCCTTTAGCATTTGTGCATCTATATTGGTGTTTGCAGTATGTGTGCAGCTTGCATTTGCTTAGTTTTTGTCATCTTATGTATTACCATAATAGTAGAAGTACGTGGATAGCCTATATTTCAATTAATTGTTTGAATTCCAAAAGTCTGCTTCATGATGAAAAAATGCTTCTGTGGATATTTTCAAAGCAAAAGTTGCATATTTGGGTCTTAAGCTGCTTGATATCTGTTAAAAATTTAGCTTTCAGTGTAACTTGTCCTGTTTTGCCTGTATTTTTGGTTTAAACATTTTAAGCATTCTATTGGCTTTGTTTTTCAGAAAGTCTTTCTTTTTAATATGAAATGGATCTAACCAGTGTTGGGAAGATAGAGCAGTGAGGCAGAAATAAATCTGCTTATTTTAGTTTTTAAGGGTAGAGTAATGCTACAGAAGATACACATACTTTGCATTGATACAGAATTAAATGCATGAAACCAATTTTGCATGCCAACTCTTATTGCTGCTAGAAGAATACTGTAGTATAAGGATTGATCACCAGTTAAGCCACATTGAGAGATCCAATGAATTGCTATAGAGGGTGATTATTGGTATCCTCAACTTTGTAATGTCAGTCTTGCTAAGATCTGTATTTTTCAAAATATGTCTGTGTTACAAAACAATTGACACAACCAGTTTCATCAGGAGAAGATCAGATTTGATAAATGAAGAAAGAAATTTAATACATAAACACAGAATTTTTGTGTGTATAATGTGAATGAGACACACTAGTGGAAGAGAGGAAGCTTGCAGTGAGCAGTCCCCTACTTTATAACAGAAAACTTAGGACTGTCAGTCCAGCACTTTCTGTCATCATTATTCTAAAAAATGAAGTTTAAATTTATTTAAATTACTTTTGATTTGTAGTTGTATACTACAAATAAAAGGCAAACCTTAAAGATTTACTTGATGTCATTAAGACTGAGGAGGAGGCAAAACTCTTGTCTTGTGTGCCTTGGGAATTTCTGTTTATTTACTTATTGGTGCAAGAATAAGAAAACGTTTTCAGTGCAGTGATAAGGAGGCAAAAAAGCTTAACAAGATAAATTTCACTTTTATCACCTGGAAAAAAACATCAAAACTGTAAAAATTTACTATAGTGTTAAGATTTTATTTCATTCACTTTTTCAATTGCATATTAATGAAATGCATTTAGAATGCTATCTGCAAAACAGAACTAGTCACTTGAAATTTTTGTATTCCCCATTGCTTGAAATTTTTGTATTCCCCACAATAAATGCAAAGGCACTAACTTATTATTAATGTAATACTAAGATTGAAAAACTGATTCAGATTGAAGATAATATGTGGAGATGATTTCATCAGCTTTGTGTACAGAATCCCCCAAAGGAAATGCCTATGTAGGCCTTTCATAGCCTCAGAGTTATCTTAGTGTGCCTGCTAGAACAGTGCAAGGATGGTACTTGTATGTTGTTTCCTTTCAGCATTGGCACCTGACAAGTGGAGTACGTTTTTATCTTTAGGAATACACTCAATAATTTGCCTGGTACATGCAGAGTCAAAGCATTCGTGCCTTGCACTGCAGATACAGCTGGTTTGAGTAGGAAAGGAGGAATCGTTTTTTTACAGACATATGACTTGAATGGTCAAAAAAGTTTTCAAGTTATAACATGTCTTGTGTTATAAGCGTCATGCCTGAGTTTTTTTACTTTTAATAGATTGTCATTCTTTGCCACCTGATCTTTGGATAATGACTTTCATAATCTCTTTTCCACTTGTCTTGATGCTTATAAGCTGGAATAGCTGTTTTTTATATCTTCATCATCCAGAGAGTGGGTAGTCAATGTTAGGCTCTAGGATGAATTGTTTCAGACTGTTTACTTGGTGTATTGTGTTGATTCCTGTTCAGAGATTTACCTTTGCAACATAACTGAAAAATAATTGGGATTTTTTTTTTCATAGGAAAATGAAACCCTCTGTTTCTCCCAAGTCTGAGAATTACAATGTAACTTTTTTGTACTTCATAGTTTCCAGCACATCTGAAACAGGTTCTTTTGAAGTGCAAAGTTCGAATTGTGTTACTTATCATAGTATTGCTTTCGACTTGAGTTTGCCATTGTATTCCCTGTTGCTATCCCATGTTTTCCCATCAGCTAATAACACAAATCATATGCATAAATTTTTATCCCTCAATCTATAGATTACGTATAATAAGAAAAATGATAGACTGAAGTTACTACCTCAACTTATTAATAAGTTCAAGTAATGTTGACAATGTTAAAGCATTGTCACAAACAAGAGTTATTTTTCCTGAAGACGGATTTGACATCTTGAAAGACAGTTGATGAAAAAAAATTAATTTCTTCACAAAAAGCTAGATGAAGAGGGCGGCTCTGCAGACACTGAGAAATCTGCTAGTGGAACTTTTCTTTTTGAATGCCTTATATGCATTTTTCTGATGTAAGGGCTTATAAGTTTCTCCATTTTTCATTGCAGATGTTGAAGTTCTCTGCAAGGCTGAAGAGCTGAACTCATTTCTTTAACAGATTGAAAAAGCCCAACTCATGTTTTACATATTGTCTCCCTTGTCTTTGTTCTTTTTAATGAAAGAAATTTTGCCAATTTCTGATTAATGTTTGATAGAATGTAGCTTGAGAGAATATGTTTCTAATCAAATTTTCTAGAAAGCATTGTGTCACAAGGGAAGTTTGTAACTTTAACTTGTTGCTGGTGACTTCCTCTTGAGATTTCTGCAAATCCAGTAGGGATTTTTAATAGAATCATAGAATGGAAGGATTGGAAGGGACCTTTAGAGATCATCTAGTCCAACCCCCTGCAGAAGCAGGTTCACCTAGATCAGGTCGCATAGGAACATGTCCAGGCAGGTCTTGAAGACCTCCAAGGAAGGAGACTCCACAACCCCTCTGGGCAGCCTGTGCCAGGGCTCCCTCACCTGAACAGTGAAATAGTTTTTTCTTATGTTTAAGTGGAACTTTTTGTGTTCCAGCTTCATCCCATTACCTTTTGTCCTGTTGCTAGCTACAATAGAAAAAAGGGATGTCCCAGCCTCCTGACACCCACCCTTTAGATATTTGTAAATGTTAATAAGATCTCCCCTCAGTCTCCTCTTCTCTAGACTAAACAGCCCCAGTTCCTGCAGCCACATGTACATTTTTTTTTAAGGGTGGATACATATATAGCAAATTTAATCATTGTTGTTACTACATTCTTTATATAAACAGTAATTAAAGTAATTATGATGCCTTAATTTTAGTACATCTTAGTACATCTGAGTATGTTAAACTGCAAAATTATGCAAGATGTCATCAATTTACAGTCATGGGTGATGCTTTGAAGTTTTCTGCCTTTGTTACTGCTTCTTCCACTGTGAAAAGGCTTATGACATTAAAGGCTATAATCCATATCCATCCATAGCTGTAGAAAAACTGAATGACAGTGTAAACACAATAGTACTGTAATGTATAATTAAGAACAGAGACACTCCAGTGTTTTGTATTTACAGCTGTATCATTTGTAGATTTTTATATGACTATTACTATGCTGCAGTACTGGCAGGATTATTATCAATACCAGTACCATTAGGGAATCAGGCAAATGGATAGCATGAGTTGTCTAAAATACATGGGTTTATAGAGTATCTGTGTATATACATGCAGTTTATAAAACGTATTATCCTGATCCTGCAAGTTACTGATCCCACAAGTTATCACATGTGGGTAGAATCCACACAGCAATGGAGCTTCCTTTGATTAATGATGGGAGATGTGCCCTTTTTTTTTTTTGCTTTTCTCCTTGCTCACTTCCTTTTTAGAGAGGTTCGTGAAACATGAACAGCAAAGAAAATGATACATTTAAGGAAAAAAGAAAGTTCTATTACAGAAAAGATGTGTCATTTAAATTTAATACTTCAAAAATAAGTTTTCAGTGTCTTTGCTATGCTGCAAACTCAGATCTGCTAGTAATGTTTCTTTGAGGACAGGTTGTTCTTGTTTCTAGAAAATTAAAACCTGAAAAATCTTGTCACCTGTGTTAGACTTGTACAAAAAGCAAACAAAGGAAGCTGCTCATGTGTGTGTGCTCCGACAAGGTAGTGTAGATTTTATTTTAGGGTTTTTTTTTTTTTAGCAAACACTCATTTCACTCAAGCTTTGAATTGAGCTCATACTACTTCACTGGTGTGGAACATAGGCTGTCCTAAAGTTGCTGTGACTGTCTTCTCTTCTAGTAACAGTAGTACAGATTTACAAGAAGTTTTGTAGAAGATCAGTGAACAGTGCTGTTAAGCAGGGACCAAATGCACATGTAGGACATGCTTTAAATACATAAGTCCTAAAACAGTGTCTGAATGGTGGTTTTACTCCTCTTGGATGAGCTTGGGTTAGGATGTTGTTTTGAATATTTTTAAGATGAAGATTTGGTTCCTACTGCAGTATTTTCCCTATGCTACGCACCACAAATGCAAAGGACTAAACAGAAGCAATTATTCTAAAGTAAATTATTTTCTGTAGCAATGTACCTTGCATTATTAATTAATCTTAAAATGCTCATTACTGCCCCACACTGAATATTCCATCATCTCCCAAATTTTTGTCTTGTATTTTACTCATAAATGTAGCTTTAAAACAAACAATTGTTTTTTGAATAAGATGATGTCTGCCCATTTTGCTCTCTCCGGAAACTTGCTTTTGTGACACAAGTTTTAATGTATTTAATTAATTTTAAAACATGGCCTGTATATTTTCTATATAAATTTCCCAAACCTGAGGTTTTCATCTAACAAACCAGATGGATTTAATTAACTGCAAATAACACACCAAAGAAAATATCACAGTCCTAAGAGAGAAAGTTTGCATTGTTTTCTCTCTTTACACTATCTATTCTGATTTTAAGGGATTTCCTTTCATGCTGATGTGTGGACTACAAGAGGATTCTTTAAAGGAATGAAGCAATAACATTTTCTGTGCAAAGATCCCAGTGAACTCTAGTGCTATCTGATGTCACCTGTTGTCTCGTTTTAGATTTTTTCTTAAAGAGAATTCTGTTTTTTATGTTAAAACCCAGTGAAAGCAATTCTTTCATTGAATATGTCTTGGTTAATATTTTAAAACACACTTTTCTTTCTCTTTCAGCTTTACATCTTCCAATCCAGCCTTACAACATGGGTAAAAGTCCTGGACTTCAAGCTTGAAGCAATCTACAGTCAGAATCTTTGGTTTTAATAGTCCAAGATATCAGAACCTCTTCAGTCACAACTCTGACAGCTGTGCAAGAGGACATCCTTGATCCTTCAAGCCAGGCTTCAGTTTCCCTTGACTCCCATTTTTAGTCTTTGAGCATTGCCCATTACCCAATTATAATTGCTGTTAAAAATCATAATTATTTTTCGCGTGCAGATGAGTGAAGCAGATAGAGATGTGAAAGTGACCTTATGGTAAAAATGATTACTTACATTACTAGCATCAAAATCAGTACATTCTCTCCCAGCCCCAGAAGTTGCAGTCTTGCAGTTGACTAGTGTGAAAATACTAGTACAAATAGTTTATTTTTTTAGGCAGGTACCACCAGTATCTTCATAACCATTTTATATACCTAGGTTTAAGCAAGACAGTGGTGAACACTGTGTTCTGTTTTATAGTATGGACTTCATGGACATTGCTAGATTCTTGTAGTCTTATTTCGGAGTTCTGAAACTTTTTTGTGTGTGTTTAAATATAGTATAATTGAAACCTTATTGTGAAGACTAGAATGAAGCCAAATGGATATTCCATCTTCAGTAGTTTGCTTGAGATGGTTTGAATGACAGCTACCATTCTTGATGTGTATTCTTAGTGGAGAGTGATCTTTTTTGGAGCTGAGTATGTACATTATAGGGAGATTTACCTTTTTTTTTTCTTTTTCAATCTGAAAATAAAGATGTAAGACTGGATGCTCATCCTGGTGCTTTACTTGTATCATACACCATCTCTACTGCCTACTTAATATGTGTGAGCTAAGCTGAAAAATTGCATGTGCCATCAATTTAAAGGTGAGGATATGCAGTGTCTTCTGCAGATTTAGTCTCACCATTAACAAAATTTTATTTTGGTTGCTCAAGTTTGCAATCTGCCATACTCGTTTTAAAAAAAGAATCTCCCATGTCTGAATTTACAAACTGGGGAAAAAGAATGTATATTTTAAATAAAAATTCCAGTAGTAGCAGTTGTGGCTTCAAGATGGTATATTTTTTATTTCCTTCCTTTTTAACCAAAGGGCATTAGTTCATTAGTACACCAAAATATCCTTTGAGCAAGAAGCATTTGACTGTATGCTTTAATCTTATTTCAACTCTGCAGAAAATCTTATGTTTGGAATTTTCCTAACCAATTTTAGCATTCCCACAGCTTTTGCTAGTTCTTTCTTGCAATAGTGCAAGATGTATCCTATGTAAAACATCCTCTTGTGGATCCTTGCAGTTGTGAAATAGGTGCTCAGCTGTATTTTCTGTCCTTCCATGTTTGGCTGTAGCAATCATCTTTGTGTTGATGTTCCATTGCTTCTCTTTTTTTTTTCTGTTGTGTTTTTGAATGCTATGGTATTACTCCAGTAAGACCATCAGAAGCAGTTGTCGCTTAATGTTACCTTTCTTGCGTCTTCACCCTGCTGGAACGTGGATCTGAAGAAGTGGAGATACTGACAAAATTTGAAGGAACTTCTGCCTTCCTAATTGAAACTATTAAGTAGATGATGGAAAGATATTGTTTGCTATTGAGAAGTAATGCAATCAATGGACTTGCAGCTCAGGTAGAAAAGAAAAAAAGAGAAAATGGTTTTCTTCACATATGAGATTAAAAACTGATTTAATCAAACCTAGCAAACAGCATCATAGTCTGATGAAGCTGGAAATGACCTTTTTTTTTTCTCAAACTGCTGAAGCTTTAGAATTTTGCAGTCTCGCTTTGCATCAAAAGTCTTGCAGCACAATTTAATACTGAATTAGTTGGGGTAAGCAAGGACAGAACATAAAGCTCTTGTTTCTCTCGTTTCAAACATCTTCTGTTATTAAGAATTTTCATCTCTTGAGATACCAGTAGTTCATGAATACAGTACTTACATGAAGCCTTCATTTACAGTTCTGGAGAATGAGAGTTTTGTAATATTTCTGTGGTTTTGCAAAGTAGGTAAGTCATCACATAGCAGATCCTAGTTTGAATAGGAACAAAGCTAAGGAGTCATTTTCCCTAGAGTCATGTTACAGAAGCGGTTTATAGGATATTAGATTAAAGAAACGGGGTTTACAGATCTGTGTATTTAGCTTGTTGAATACATTTCAGAAACAACTAGTATTTTATGAATTGCTTTTAAAATCAGATCTGTCTTCTATGGAATTTGAAAGCATAATTCACTAAATAGTTTTTCAGCATTAACAACTTGCACCACTTGCAGTCGTTCTGGGTGTTCTTCATCCAGGCAATATGTATAACAGTACAAATGTTTAATACAGTTATGTAAGTATAAAGCACAAGCGAAAGATGTAAAAGGGCAAAGAGAATTTAAGTGGATAATACAGGAGGTCTTCTACATCATTTGAAAGCAGATCTTTAGCAATGATGTCAGGTTCACTGTTATAAGAAAGGATTGTAAAAAATCACTACCATAGAAATCTCCTGAAACAGAGTTTTGAGGTATTTAACCTGTGTAACTGGAATTCTACGTCCTTCCCGAATAGTTCCACTGGAAGTATTGCCTCTCAGTGTCTTTAGATATTATTGATACTCAGTGAAGTTTTAAAATTTTTCTACAAAATAGTCAGAAGTTATTATTTTAGACCAAGGGATCTTTCCAGCACTTTGAAAATACTCTCTGTACCTAAAGCAGTTGAAGTGACTGAGATGAAAGATGTTCTTAAATTATACTCATTTTGGTGTTGGAAACATTCTTTAAATAACTGTTAGCTCTGAATAAAATAACTGGGCAACACAGAAGTGGTGTGTTCCTTATTTTAAACAAAGCGATCAGTCACTGCAAATTAGAGGTAGCTGGAAGCCAAACTCTTGGCCTCATATTCACCAGTAAAGAGAATAAAAGCTTCCTGGAAGTCATTCAGTAATGATGGTCTAAGGAATGTGATGTAAAATACCAACTAATTTAGAACAACTTGATGTTTCTGTGCTCATCATATTTGTCAAAATGCTTGAACATCTCTTACTGCCCTGGAAGGCTGCAGTTGTAGATACATTTCTGCTGTTAGGATGATGATCATATTTGAAGGAATGCAAGGACAACGTGATCTTGCAACAAAATCTTCAAGTCTTTTCGAACATAAGTTTAGTAGTTCTTAGAGTTGTTGTTTGGTGGTGAGGTTTGGTTTGTTTTTTTTTCACATTCATATCAATTATTTCATAGTAGTCTGAAAAAGTCCTCTGAGTAGGATTTGGTAGCAGGTTACAAAAAACAAAGAGGTTATGATAGTCCTTGGACTGCTGAAAAAGGCAAAAAAGCAAAAGATTATTTCTTGAGAAGATCATACCATGTCGTAAGGCTGGAGATGGATGTAAAGCTGCAAAAAAAAGAACTTGCCAGGTAAGAACAAATTGTTGAGATGGACAAATCAAAGCAAGTGTGGTAGGTTTTGCTCAAGTTGCTGTATCTCCTGTCACAATATCCATACTGACTTACATCTTATTTTATTTTCAGGTTTATGGTAGGTTGTGGTAGATGTGATGATTGGTTTCATGGTGATTGTGTTGGACTGAGTCTTTCTCAAGCACAGCAGATGGGTGAAGAAGATAAAGAATATGTGTGTGTGAAATGTTGTGCTGAAGAAGACAAAAAAATGGAGTGTTTCGATCAGAGTGTACCAGATACTCAAGTGAAGCTTGAAATCCATAGAGAAGAAAAAGCGATTGAGTATGAAAAACTGGGGATGTCGAAGCAAACACCTGCTTGTAATCTAAATGTAACAACTGAAAAAACAAAGCAAACTGAAGACACTGGAAAGCACAAAGTCAAAATCTTCAAACGAGTGAGTCTTTATTTAATGCTTAAATTTCTGTTCATCATTGGGAGTGTAGGAGTTTCCTTCTAACTGCCTTCCATTTAAAATACCACGTTTCAAACAATTTCGTGAGTCTAATTTAAAACTTCTCCATTACTATTTTCAGAATTGCTTCATTTTCTAACTGGCTTCACTCTTCTGAGATAATTTTACTAAGCTTCCCTTCCATTGAGTGGGTCAGTGTGCCTGTCATATGTATGTGTGTGGATACATACCTATACATTTAGATGTATGTGGAAATGGTGAAGAACTTTACACATTTTTCTTTCAGATTTTTAAACTCTTTTACGGGGCATCTGTCAATTTGCTGTATGATAAAAACTGCAGTTCCTGTAAAGATCTGTAATCCATTAGGAAAGCTATTTTAGTTTTACATGTTGGTTTTACATGTTTTACATGTTGGTTTTCAATGCAGAGCTTAACTGCAAGTTGCTGTGATGTATCTTTGGCCAATATTTCAGAGAGACTGTTAAGCAGTAATCTGGAATGCTGTTCAGTAACTTTTTGGAAGATATTACGTGATGGTGTGTATGTCCAGACAATTGGTTTTTAAGTATACTTTAAAAGAAAAAAAAAAAAAAAAAAAGGGGGAAAATGCGTGGTAGTTGCAGTGGTTCACTGTAGTGTTGAGTAGTGTGTGCTAACATGTAAATGTTTATTTCAGGAATCTGGTGATGGGAAGAGCTTTTTGGAGTCCAGAGACTTGGACACTAAAAAAGCACAACATGTTCCTGCTCGGAAAGTTTCACAAACTGCTGTAATTCCTCGTCGGTCCCCTGAAGATAAAAATGAAAAAACAAGTAAAGAATCCCTTAGTGTGGTTGAGAGATCCATGAAATCAGGTAGTGACTTTTGGGGAAGTACTTCAAATTGTAGTTCATACACGATTACAGTGAAGGATGATGACCTTTATAATATCAGGGTTTTTATATCAGTTTTTCAAACCATGTTCTGTAGTGCAAGTGACAGTAATCAGAAGACCTGTTTGTTCCCAAAGTGTTTATGATCTTTATTAAACATTTCTTTTAAGATTTTATGTAGCTGATAAATATTTCTTGTGTAGATGTGTTAGAGTTTACTGTTTGAATAGTAGAGGATGCTCAAGCTAATAAGCACGGTTCGTCTTGGTTCAGTGTAGAAGAAAATACCTTTAAAGGGCAAAACCTCTGTTTGTTTCTGCTGAGGATTTTTTTTTTCTGGATTAATCTATGTAAGACAGATTCCAAACCAAGAAAAAAAAAAAAGCCAGCCACCCCACTGTGTGAATCTGTTACTTCTTCCTGAAGGTCAATTCTTAGCAGTTTTATTTTTAAACTTTATGACATCCAGTGACAGTAAAAGTTTATAGCAGTGGCTTCAGTAGCTTATAGTTTTTAACTGTGCTTTTTGATAGGTGTTCATGAGAAACAAGATGTTAAGAAAAAGAAGACTGAGAAAGGGTCTGTTAGTGCAACACACCTGCCAGCTGTGCCAGCTTCCAAACCTTCTGCTGATCAGATAAGACAAAGTGTCAAGCAGTCTCTTAAGGAAATTCTGATGAAAAGGTAAAGATATATTATTAAATTAAACTATTCATTTGTATTTGTAATTTCTTTTTGGAGGTAGAGAAAAAAGCCATTAATTATTTGAGAACATTTGGTAATTTTTATCCTTGTGTTCTCTCACAGATTGACAGACTCCAGTTTAAAGATTCCCGAGGAGAGAGCAGCAAAAGTTGCCACAAGGATTGAAAGAGAACTCTTTTCCTTTTTTCGGGACACTGACTCAAAGTATAAGAACAAGTACAGAAGTTTAATGTTCAATCTAAAAGATCCTAAAAATAATGTATGTATTATTTGTCTGTTATGCTTTACAAAAAATTGTTTGCTGTAGATTAACTGAGCAATCTTCTATGTAGATATGTTATTAATACTTTCATAATTAATGCTGTTGGGGTTTTTTGTAGATTTCCTCATCTTTTTGATGTTGCTTGTCCTTTTGCACTCTGTGTTCCCTGCGTTCTTCTTCACTTGTTCTCTATTGATAAGTGTTAATGTTTACCGCTGATTGATTGAGTGTCCCTGCCTCCCTCCCCATAACTCTGTGGTGCTTACTGTGCTTATTTTGGGTTTTGTCCACTATCTTTTCTCATTGTGCTGTTACATACCCAGATTTCTCAAGCTTGGTTTTCACTCTGTCTTCTGAGTTCTTATGACCACATTATTCAGTGTCTTACACTTTCAGCTTCTGTCTTTTGTCTTTTTATCAGTTATTCAGATCAAGTTGCTTTGTCTATAGTATTTGACTAGTACAGTTAACTAAAGGTAAATTATATGAACAGACTAGCTTTTGTTCATACTTTTCTTTTTGCTTGTACTGCTTAATTATGTGAGTTTTTTTTTTTTTTTTACTCTAGGAATTCAGTTCAGTCAGTGAAGAAGCATAGACAACCTCTGTAATACTCGCTTCTTTCTGCTGTGTAATAGAGGGGATTTGCACCTTTAAAAAGAAAAGTCAGAGTTACTGGTGCAATAAACATAAACTCACTTTCTTGTTTCGAACAACAGTTAATTTACACATCTGATAATGAAGGGTATTTGTAGATGTATTCTATTACGTAGAATAAGTTGAGCTCTGGAGTTAATCCTTTTATGTTATAAAATCCCAATGGGAGATAACCACAAAACCACATGATCAATATAACTGTACAGAGTATTATGTATGTTGCTTCTCTGCTTTATTTCCTGCTCTGAGCTCTTTTTGTCTTGATAGCAATAGTTTACTTTTCTTCTTTCTTTTAGATATTATTTAAGAAAGTACTGAAAGGAGAGGTTACTCCAGAGCATCTGATAAGAATGAGTCCAGAAGAACTAGCTTCCAAAGAACTGGCTGCTTGGAGACAGAGGGAAAACAGACATGTGAGGTTTTTCAACTTAGATTGTTCAGTTGACTGCTTCAGCATATTTAACTTCTGTTTTTAGATGGAGTGTGTTTAGAAAGAACAGATCACGTTACACAAAGAACCTCTGACAAATCAAGAGGATCTCTATAGTTTATTCAGTAATCAGAACCCAAAGTTGCTGTTAGGACAGTTGTGAAAGAAATGTAGTAAATTTTGGAAAGGGGGAAACCATTTTTCTTTGTGGGGCAGTTTTTTGCTGCTTGCTCGCTCCTCTGTCTGGAGTGAAGGGTGCTTTGTCCCTATTTCCTCCAAGCTTTTCAGCTGGAGCTTTATAGATACCAGTTTCTTAGAAAGGGAGAGAGATCTCTTTGAACTAACAAAACAAATTGATGTTGCTTATAACTTACATACTGATGAAGCTGGAACTTAAGAGGTTCTGAAGAAACATAGGAAAAACTTCTTCATTGTGGGGATGATGGAGCACTGGAACAGGCTGCCCAGATGGGTTGTTGAGTCTCCTTCTCTGGACGCATTCAAAACCCACCTGGACGAGTTCCTGTGTGACCTACTCTAGGTGGTCTTGCTCTAGCAGGAGGGGTGGACTGAATGATCTTTTGAGTTCCCTTCCCACTCTTAAGATTCTGTGAAGTAAACCTGAAGCTGAGAACCTGATGTACTAGTCTGAAAAGCAGTCTAAAAGGAAAAAAAACCCACCACCCAAAACTCCTAACAAAGTGTAAGAGGTCTGTTAGGTTAGTGTGAATGTTACAGTGTCACTTTCTGCTTTGAGAAAAATATTTCTAGCTGTGTTGACAGTTTAGAAAGAGAAGCAGGAATACGAGATTCTGTATCACTTTCATGGAAATGCCTTTTTCTTAGATGTTACCCTGCTTGTTGCGCAGTTAGTCTGGTGACAACTGCACATGCTTAGAAATGTCTGATTCACAGCATCAAGTTTTCTAGTTCACAAAATATGGATATACATTGGCAGAATCTTTGGTATTTGTATGCCTCTTTGTAGGACTTAAAGGCATAAAATTTGGGTAATGTTAACTGGTATACATTTTGTATTTGGATTTTATGATACTAGGAGTTGAGGGTTGTATCAGATGACTTCTGACAAAAAGTAAATTAATAGATAGCATAAAAGTTAATAGATAGAATAACACAGAATAGATGAAAATTCATCCCCTTGAATTCTCTGTGTTCAGAATGAAAGAGTGTTTAGTACAGTGGGCTGCTGTTTTAGAGACTGCAATTTGCATTGCAACATTAATTATTCCCGGTTTTTCCTTTTATTTGCATATTGTGATTAGACCTGTTATAAATCATCACAACTTTTTTCTAGTTCCTGTGCAAAACCAGTTTTTAGTTATTCTATCTCAAAGGTGATTTGGCAGCCTAGAAAGGCATGAAGAATTTGTTTATTCTGTAGCTATCCAAAGCCTATCTTATTTAGTACATCTTTATTACATTTATTTTTCTAAACATCAATAAAATACTGAAAACAGAACATACAAACCAATATTTCACTGCTGTGAGAAACAGCTTCAAAACAAGAAGTGTATTCTGCTCAAAAATTACGGAAGGATCTTGAAGAATTCTTCAAGATTTCTAGGAGCTGAAATGGAATACAGCATGGAAGATATTAAGCACTGTATCATTTGACTGTATTATTTATTTAAGCAACTTTGAGACTGCAACTTACTGCTTTAGTTATTTGTTTAAGTTTCCCCAGCATTCAAAACTAACTGTAGGTATTTGGCAGACAGATAATGCAATCACAGAATCCTTGTTTCCTTTTGAAACCAGAGTTAAAATATTGGGGACAGACAACACAGACTTTCTGGTTAAAAAAGCAGAAATATGCTTGAAGAAGCAATTACAAAAATAATGGTTTATGGTTTATTTTGTGCAAGAGTGCAAAACAGCAGTGCTGATCAGAATTAGCATATCTGTTACTTTAATAATATATTTACCTGGGTGTTTAAAAAACAAACTCTTGAAAAAAGAAAACAAATATATGTAGTTTTCTCCTACATTGTCCTTACTACTATGGGAAAAGTGTTGAAGCTTTTTTTTCTTTAGCTCTTGGAAAATCAGATTTGCCAATAAATTTAGCATTGAAAGTTTGCTTTATAACTTCCTTATATACAAGCCTGGTAAATCCTTGCTGCAGCGCAGGTAGTTAGACCAGCTGCTTGTGCGTTGCTTTATGAAACTGCGTGGCCCTTGCAAAATAAGAATGTGTTCCTTTTTCCAAAGAGGATTTCCTAATTGCAGTCATATGTTGTTATATTTGTGGATTTTCAAATTGCATTGTATGGAAGTAAATATCCATAACTTCTTGTTTTGGCAGACAATTGAAATGATAGAGAAAGAACAGAGGGAAGTTGAAAGAAGACCTATCACGAAAATTACTCACAAAGGAGAAATAGAAATTGAAAGTGAAACTCCGATGAAAGAACAAGAAGAAGTTATGGAAATTCAGGTAGGAAATAAAACATTTATAATTACATATTAGGTCTGTTTTGAGTTCAATTTTTCTTTTATCCATAATGTTTTTTGCATCTGGGTGTGGTGTTTTTGTTTGTTCTGTGTTGTGTCCATGACTGTATGATGAATTCTGGCAATATTAGAAAATATTCTAAGTCTTACTTACAAGATATTTAGAAAGAAGAGTGTGACCAACAGGTCGAGGGAGGTTCTACTCCCCCTCTACTCTGCCCTGGTGAGGCTTCATCTGGAGTCCTGTGTCCAGTTCTGGGCTCCCCTGCTCAAGAGGACAGGGAACTTCTCGAGTGAGTCCAGTGCAGGGCCACCAAGATGATCAGGGGACTAGAGCATCTTCCTTATGAGGAAAGACTGCGGGAACTGGGACTGTTAGTCTAGAGAAGAGGAGACTGAGGGAAGATCTTTTTAATATTTACAAATATTTAAATGATGGATGTCAGGAGGGTGAGACATCCCTTTTATCTGTTGTTTCCAGTGAGAGGACAAGGGGTAATGGGATGAAGTTGGAACACAAAAAGTTGCATTTAAACATAAGGAAAAACTATTTAACTGTGAGTGTGAGGGAGCACTGGAACAGGCTGCCCAGGGAGGATGTGGAGTCTTCAAAAGTTCTTCAAAACCCACTTGGAGGTGTTCCTGAGTGATCCGATCTAGGTGGACCTGCTTGAGAAGGATGGTTGGACTAGATGATCCCTTAAGGTCCCTTCCAACCCCTACAGTACTGTGATTCTGTGAAATACCAAGTCATTCTTTTAATGCACTTGTAGACTTTGCAATAGCCTTTTAGGCTATAGAGCTGAAGGGAGAGTTTTATGCCTGAAGGAAAGAAAATACCATAAAATATTTAAGCAATGTGAATAGGAATATTAGGAGTATTAACAGAGGAAAAAAAAAACGATAATTGAAATATGTTTAACTTTCCTTAGGAACCTAATGTGAAGTTGTTTGAGAAGTCAGAGGAAGCTGAAAAAGATAAAGACGTAAATGAATCTGCATCTACAGATACCACAAGTCAACATAAAAATCATCTCTTTGATCTTAACTGCAAAATCTGCATAGGTAATTTTGAAAAGTACATCAAAATAAATATATCATGCTAGTATAATACTTTTCAGTCATAAATCTCAATATACCTCAAGAATGTAAATAAATTTGATTTTTTTCCACAGTTTGCTGTCAAAGATGTAGAATCGGTGTTTTACTTTGTAATTTACAGAATAGACAAAGTTCCATTTAAACATAAAAACTATTTCACTGTTCAGGTGAGGGAGCCCTGGCACAGGCTGCCCAGAGAGGGTGTGGAGTCTCCTTCCTTGGAGATCTTCAAGACCCACCTGGATATGTTCCTGTATGACCTGATCTAGGTGAACCTGCTTCTGCAGAAGGGTTGGACTGGATGATCTCTAAAAGTCCCTTCCAACCCCTACCATTCTATGATTCTTTGTTTCTAGAGCTGGTTTTATAAAAGTTGAACTGGTTTTTTATTTATAATAGAGCATCTTCTACAGTACAAAGTAGGCAGGGAAGATAGGACAGAATTGGCTACTGAAATAACCACCTTGGTGGCATGCATTTTCAGAATTAAAAGGGGAGGAAATTGTATCTTGGTTTTGAATTCAAAGCATTAAACAAGTTGATACCAGTTTCTGAAAAAAACCTACCGTTCTATGATTCTGTGATGAGCTATTGGCATAAACTTATCTGTTTTAAAAAAAGTCCAAACCTCAGAGAAAGAAATCCCTTTCATGTTATTTATAACATTAAACACCTTTAATAGATGTACGTGCTGTTGCTGATTGCTCACATCTGTATCCTATCCTGTTACATTGCCAATATTTATGTGTAATATTGTCAACATTGCATTACATGGTATAAATATGTATAAGTATTTTAACTTCTTTATCCCATCCCACCTCAGTGGCAAAAGTTAGTTCTTTTGGCACATCTTTAGTGTCTTCAGACAAAATACTCTTTTGTTTCTTTAACAAAAAAGAAACCCCATGACGTTTCATTCTCTGCAGGCCGGATGGCACCGCCTACTGATGACCTGTCTGCGAAAAAAGTGAAAGTCTCGGTTGGAGTTGCGAGGAAGCAGTCAGACAATGAAGCAGAGAGCATTGCAGATGCTCTTTCTTCAACATCGAGTATTTTAGCTTCAGAATTACTGGAAGATGACAAGCAAGACTCATCAAAGTCATCATTAACGCCTCTCCCAAAGTAATATAAACTGTAGAAACAGTGTTTTTACATGAAAGACATTATTAATCTTTTTAAGCTATTATAGCTGATTTTTTTAATGACATTTCATTAATCCATTTTTATACTTGAAGTTGTACAGTTCTTCCTAGCAATAGGGTTCTCTGCTGGAGTAAGTGATGCTGTGCATTTATATAAATAATATTATATATATTGCTATGATTACACAGTTCTGGTTACCACATTTTCTTTTGGGGAAAAGGAAATTACCTTACCTTTTCTAGTGCAACAAGGTCCTTTTAGGCACATGAGTTCATGTTAAAGTCAGGATACAGAATTCAAATTGATGGACATAGTATGTACAGTGCTGCAGTTGAATGTGAGATTGCTCTAAACAGAGCATCTGTTCCTTCTAAATCAGGCTAGCTTCAAATCTCAAAGCACCACTTGTCTAGAAATTACAGTTTACAGCAGCTTGTTTTATGTTTTGCTATATTTACTGGCAATGCTCTTTGTTTTCTTCCGTACTCTGCTATCCACTAAAGGGAATTACAATTTATGAGGCTGTTTTTTTTTCTAGTTTGAAGGAGGGATTTCTACAAAAACAGTGACTCCTGGTTATTTAGAACTGAATTTGTGCTGAAATCCTGCATTTATCAGGACAGTGTGATCCTTTATGGAGGACACAAGTCTTTGTTTTATGAATAGCTTGCTGAAAATTTGTGGAAGTATTTTCTAGCATAGACAGAAAGAAATGTAGGTTACTATGTTACTGTAGCAACACAACATCTAGTAGTACTGGGCAGCTAGCTTAAAACTGCTAATAGCATGCCTAGAATATTTTGTTAATAACATGTTGGCAAATGTTGAAGTGTGACTTTAACCTTTTCTATGAGGAAACCCTCTGGTTGAGAAACATTCTCCTCTGAAATTAGTGAAATCTTTCCATTTATTCTTTGTAGCTGCTTTGTTGACAAAACAGGTTTGCTTTGGTTTTTTTTAAGGGAGGAAGTCCACAGTTTTGTAGAGGTGATGATATTGGAATTGGGAGTAGGCACTCATAGAATCCGTGGAAGTGATGCATGGGTGACAAGAGATGAAGATCTGACTTGTGAGATGAGGAAGGGAAGGGACATGGAGATATTCAGGTGGTGAACAGTGTTGCAACAAAACCATAGGAGCTTGGAAAGCAGAATGAGGACAGGCCAGCAGGGAGTATGTTGTCTTCTCACCTCCTCACTGTGGCAGGGGAAGATCTTACTTGGGTCTCCAGCACCTGTATATGTTTGTGTGTCCTCTTTAATAACTTACTTTAATAACTCTTGGACTAAAATTCTCCATTCTTAAAAGATATAGTAGTGAACTAATGTGCTGCGTATCACGTTCTCCATCTTATAACATGGATATACTCCACTGGAAGTTAAGAAACATGATTGTCAGCCTGTCTCTTTTCATTGACTCTCAAGTATGCTTAACTGAAAAAGAAAAATCTTAATGATGCATCATTTCTTTTATAAAGAAAAGTTATGATCTGTATTATCTTGCATGACATGTCGTGTTCTAAACAAAATGGTTTTTCATTTGTCATTTTTTAGATCGGAAACACCTGGTACTGTGGAATGTGAAAGTCTGTTTCTGGCACGCCTGAATTTCATCTGGAAGGGTTTTATCAATATGCCATCAGTGGCAAAGTTTGTTATTAAGGCTTATCCAGTGTCTGGCTCATTTGAGTATTTAACAGAGGTATTTATGTTTACTGCAAAGAGTGGACAATTCATTTGTTAAATTTAGTGATTTGTTTACCTTGTAGGCTAATAATTGTGTAATGATGAAAGGCAGTAAAGCCGCGATCGTTGTACTGAGTAAAGTGCTTGTGGGAGAATATAGATTAAGATGTATATTTGTAAGTAAAATATTCTTCAGTTTACCCTTCGTGGACCCGTGGATCAATAGATTTCATATTATTTGATGTGTTTCCAGATGTTTTGCATCTCACTGTAAGGTATTTCTTGAGGATAAGAAGACGAGGAGAGGCTGTGGGAACTGGGGCTGTTTACTCTGGAGAAGAGGAGATTGAGGGATGATCATATTAACATTTACAAATATCTAAAGTGTGGATGTCAGGAGGTTGGGACATCCCTTTTTTCTATAGTAGCTAGCAACAGGACAAGGGGTAATGGGATGAAGCTGGAACACAAAAGTTCCACTTAAACATAAGAAAAAACTCTTTCACTGTGAGGGTGATGGAGCAGAGGAACAGGCTGCCCAGAGGGGTTCTGGAGTCTCCTTCCTTGGAGGTCTTCAAGACCAACCTGGACATGTTCCTATGTGACCTGATCTAGGTGACCCTGCTTCTGCAGGGGAGTTGGACTAGATGATCTCTAAAGGTCACTACCAACCCCTACCATTCTATGATTCTATGATTCTGTTTTTAGAGCTGGTTTTATAAAAGTTGAATTGGTTTTTTTATTTATAATAGAGCATCTTCTACAGTACAAAGTAGCCAGGGAATATAGGACAGAATTGGCTACTGAAATAACCACCTTGATGGCATGTATTTTTCTGAATTAAAAGGGAAGGAAATTGTATCTTGGTTTTGAATTCAAAGCATTAAACAAGTTGATACCAGTTTCTGAAAAATAAGTCTCTGTTGGTGGTTTCTGGTGTTGATAATGCAAGAGGTCTTCCCATCTTCTACAACATTAAACCCTGTGTAACAGGGTTTAATTTTTTACTTATCTGGTGGCAATTCTGACCCTAACTTTCCATTGTAAGACCCTTATTGTCACCTCTAAAAAAAAGTTTATCAGTGACTGAGAAGCAGGAAAAGGGCATGTCATAAGATAAAAATCAGAGAGCTTGTAAGGCTCAGTATTCTTGCCAGTAACACAGGATGCATCAACTTTCTAATTAAAAGGACTTAAATCTTCTATTAATGGGATTATTTTTACTTTTTTGTAATTTTCAGTAGAGTGCTGGGCATGCAGTACCCTTTAATACTAAAGGATTGTTTTGCAAATATGATGTGCTTTCTCAGGGCTCCTCTGCTTTGTTTTTTAAAATAATGTTTTTACTTAGGTGTTCCTAAGTGATTCTGAAAGTCTGTTTTTGTTGCTTATGAATAGTGAACTTGTTAATATCCAAGAGCAAGTCTATGTCTGTTTTTACACATGTATTGTGTATGTATATACACACATACTCTGTATATACACAGGTATGTAGGTTATATTTTGCCCTTGTGATTAAGATCTTGAAGGTTTATTGTATACATAGATGTGAAGCTCTTAGCAGTTTGATCTTAACAGAAAGCTTGAGTGTCTGCAGAGCACTTTAATTATGTTTGCAGTTAATGTTACTTCAGTAAATAATTTTAGGGAGGTATAGATGATCCGTGTGGAATGATCACTAATTGATCGAATTAACAGATCACTGTCTTGACACTGAAAATCTTAATTTAAATATCCAAACATTAAATTCTATACCTTCTACTGATATTTGAAAATTAGTATTTTAGAACTAAAATAATGCAGTATATTGTGAATATGTAAAACTGATACTGGATAAAGGCTTTACCACAATTAGACTCAGATTTCTGTTGTCCTTTCTCATAGGATTTACCTGATAGTATTCAAGTAGGTGGCAGGATATCTCCTCACACAGTCTGGGAATACGTAGAAAAAATCAAAGCATCAGGGACCAAGGTAAGAATTTTATGTCTTAGAAGCTTTCTGTCTAATGTACATCTTATTCACCCTAAACATCTTTAATTTTTTTCCCCTGGAAAACTGTGTTTTATGTGTGGTTATGTTGAATGGGATGGATGGCAGCTGATGGCCTTTATTTTCTTGCCATCTAACCTTAACCTGTCATCTGCTCCTTGTGAAGACTTGTGTTCCTTTGAGACAGCAACTTGTCATGGGTGTTTGGATACCACATGTCTCAAGTCTTATCCTTTCATTTTGATCCTGTTATGGTATGTAAAACCATCTCACTGATCCTCTGCTGGGTATGTCCTGCTGTGTGCAGGTTGTCCTTGTGCTGAGGAGCCCAAAACTAGATAGTGTTGTCCAGATGCTCAGAAGTGCTGGATAGAACGGAACTGGCCTGTTGGTGGCTTTGGTTCTAACAACAAGCATGCAGTTGGCCTTCTTGGCATGGATGCATTGCTGATTCACATTCAGCTTCTCCTCCAGGACCCTCATCTCCTTTCATGCCAAGCTGCTTTCCAGCTAGTCAGTCCCTCAGCCTGTCCTAGTGCATGGGGTTATTCTGTCTCAAGGCGCAAGTTTCAGCTTTTGCCTTGGATGACCTTCACAAAGGGCAGCCAGTGTCCTCAGCGTGCTGAGGACCCTCTGAATACCAGGCCTTCATTGTATTGGCTAGTACCCCGATAAGATGATGTCTCAGTTTTGCAGAGGGTTTCCTGTCCTGTCTTCCAGGTCATTAATTAAGCCATTAAACGACATCAGCTCCAGCATGGGGGTCCTGAGCTGGGTTTCGGTCGTAGTTCTGGGATCTGAATACCAGTCTTCACCTAGTGTTAATGAGTATCTTAGACACACTATACTACAAAATAAAGCTTTCTAGTACTGCTAGAGAGGAGAATAATTCCTTGGAAGCTGACATGTTTCCCTAAAAGTTGTTATTTATCTGGCTGATAAAGCATTGGTGGTTTTTGACCATGCACTGTAATTTTTTTTGTTATGCTAAATGCTTTTTATTTCTGTTCTCCATTTTTCTTTAATTATTTTTGGCCTTGTTTCTGATCCGTCTGTCTTCTCTGCTGTTCCTTCTCTTCTGGGGGAGGTTTTTTTCTTTTCCTCAGAACTGTAATTTTAAATAAAGAGCAGTCACTAAAACAATAAAAATCCCTAAAAAATAATATCTAACCATCTTTTTCTCTCTCCCTTTTTAAACAGGAGATCTGTGTAGTTCGCTTTACCCCAGTAACTGAAGAGGATCAGATATCTTATGCATTGTTGTTTGCCTACTTCAGCAGTAGAAAACGTTATGGTGTAGCAGCAAATAACATGAAGCAAGTGAAAGATTTGTACCTCATCCCTTTAGGGTCCTCAGATAAAGTCCCACATCATCTTGTGCCTTTTGATGGGCCTGGTAAGTACACCTTGGAATTTGGAACTTTATTACCGTATCGCTACTTAAAGCAAGCTACAGCAGAAATATAAAATTTAAAAACACTGACTATTCTGCTCAAACATGAGTTTTCCATAGTATTATATTAACTGGATTGAAAAGACATTCATTTGCCATTGTAAGATTGTTCTGATATTTAAAGTATTATTGTAGAAAAAAGTTACTGTGTGTAACTTTGCCTCATGTTTACTACATTCTTCCTCTAACCCAGGTGGCTTTGTAGGTTACAATCTCAGTAAATTCATTCTCAGCAAATGAACTATGATAGTAGACATACCAAGTTCCAAATTGATACTGTAACTTTAAAATAGTCTTTTTCATTATTTGAAATGTAGTAATTTCTGTTTTCTCAAGTATTCCAAACATCCTTAAAAAAACCAAAACAAAACAAAACAAAAAACCCCATGGAGAGTTTGAAAAAAACAGGTGGGCAAGAAGAAGATCCTGAAATGGCTTTCAGTTGTTCTGCTTACACCTGAGTTATTTTATATCAATTAATTTTGGTTATAAAAAAATGTGAATGTTTTCTTCTTTTGAGATAGGCAGGGACAAAATGAAGAGAGGACCATCTGCTACTCATCATTTTTTTGCAAAAACTTAAATTACACAGAACAAAGTACATGGTGAAGAGATAGCTAATAGTATACCTTGAAACACAGTGCCTTCCTGGAATGAGAGAAGCATTTCAGAAAGTCACTGTTGGTAAATCTTTGAAGAAACACATCTAACAGAAATTGATGAGGAAGACTTTGTGGTTGCAAGTGTGCGGTTTACTTTTCTTCCTCTTGTGCTTTGTTACTGCTGTTACCAGACTGCACCCGTGTTAGACTAATGTGATGTTTAACTTACATGACCAGATGTCTTATACAACTGTCTCATACTCTGTAGTTGAAAGTTATAGTGGATTATATGGTAACTTAAAGTGTGTTGGAAGTCATACTTCTTGTGTTAGCAGTACAATTTTTCTTATTTTAAGTATTGTTTGTACTGACAGAAATTTCAGATGCCTTAAAATGAGTACCTTCTATAATAAATTCTAAGAATATGGGACTTGTTTTTGTTAAAATGATTACCTTAACCAAAACATAAGGAGATGATAAATTGCTGTTATAATTTTGTGCAGGAATTGAACTACATCGACCAAATTTATTACTGGGATTGATAATTCGACAGAAAATGAAGAGGCAGATTACTGCTGTTACAAACGTTACTAGTAGTTTTGTGGATGAGCCTTCTGAAAGTACCTTGCCACCAGAGAAGAAGAGCAAGCCAAGTAAACCTGAAGTCTCTCATCACGAGGTGGCACTAGAAGAAGAGGAGGAAAATGATTTTTTTAATTCCTTTACTACTGTGCTCCACAAGCAGAGAAATAAGCCTCAGCAATCTAACGTAGAAGATGTTCCATCAGTTACTGAACCGTTGGTGGAAAGTACCAAACATGAACCACCAAAGCCTCTCAGATTTCTTCCTGGAGTCTTGGTTGGATGGGAAAATCAGCCTTCTACTCTGGAGCTAGCAAACAAACCATTGCCAGTGGATGACATTCTTCAAAGCCTGTTGGGTACAACAGGACAGGCATATGAGCAGAGCAAGTCAGAAGCGAGTCCTGCTGAAGACATACCGTTACTAAATGAACAGACAGCCTTAAAAGAAGAAAACATGGATGTTGCTGATGTAACAACTGAAGTTAGTGAAGCAAAGACTGGTTTAGATGATCAACAAGAATCCAACAGTGCTGCTGTAACTGTGGATGCAGCAGCTGTGGGGACCTCAAGTTCTGCAAGAAGTGCTGGACCTTTGGTTGGACTGAGTCTCAAGGGAAAGCCCCCAGATGTCTCCACAGAGGCATTTTTAGCAAACTTATCGTCTCAGTCACAAAATAAAGAAACTGAAGAAAGTAAAGAAAATGACCTAAAGCGGCAGTTAACTGACAAGGATAATGTAGCACAGGAAGCTAGAAGGACCACAAATTCCAGCTTGTCGTCTTCCTCAACAAACACAGGGAAAAAGCCCAGCGAGAACACCGTTAACGTAGGCTCTGCTGAAGGTGCCACTGCTAATACCTCTAAATCGCCACCATTTATTAATCTTAAGAGAGACCCACGGCAGGCAGCTGGCCGAAGCCAGCAGACGAACCCTTCGGAAAACAAAGAAGGGGATGTCGGCAAAAACGAAGACCGACAGAATGCCTCAGGAAATGATCAAACGGAACCAGAGAATAAACAGTCCTCTGGAGAGGCGGGCGCAACTGCGTATCAGGGTGAGGCGCAGGGCGACGAGACACAGTTCGCTTCAGCTGCAGCCAAAGCAGAGGCCGCGGCTGCGTCGCAAGCGGAAGACACCAAACACTCACAGGAAGATGCACTGATGCAAAGCATTGAAACAGTGAACTCATTTAGAAGAGGACCAACAGCAACTTCATCTCATTTTGAAACTGAAAACTCTTCCCGTTCTGAATTTATTTCCAAAGTCCCAAACCCTGTTACAAGCGGCAACTTCTCGCCTGTCAGACCTCCACAGCAGAATTTTCAGCATTCTAAATCTAACCCGCCTGGATTTCAGTTTCAGGCTCCTGCACCTCATAACTTCCCTCCGCAAAACAATCCTATGTTTGGATTTCCTCCTCATTTGCCACCTCCGCTTCTCCCTCCTCCTGGCTTCGGTTTCCCTCAAAATCCAATGATGCCGTGGCCACCAGTAGCTCATTTATCGGGTCATCCGCAACACTTTGCCGGGCCCATTGCCCAAGGGCTACAAGTGGCTCACAAACAATCAAGGTTTTTGGGTCCAGAAAATTTTTTTCAGAGTAAAGACAGCAGGAGACCAGAAAGACGCCACAGTGATCCGTGGGGCAGGCAAGAACAGCATTTGGAGAGAGGGTTCAGTAGAGGAAAAAATGATCAACAGAGACAAAGATTTTACAGTGAATCCCATCACCAAAAGAAAGACAGACACGAAAAAGAGTGGAACAATGAAAAATACTGGGAGCAAGATTCTGAAAGAAATAGGCGCAGAGACAGAAACCAGGAAAAGGAGAGAGAGAGGAAGAGTAGAGAGGAAGGACAGAGAGACAAAGAAAGATTGCGATCTCCACACAGTGATAGGGCTGCTGATGGAAAAAGCCCTAGAGAGACTAGAAATCCAGAAAAAAAGACAGAGAAGCCTAAAAGCGAAGAGCAGGCTCATGAAAAAGATAAGGAGAGGGAGAAGAGCAAAGAGAAGCATAGAGAACGAGAAAGTGAAAAGAACAGAGAGAGACATAGGGACCACAGTGACAGAACTAAAAGCAAGAGGTAAAAAGATGCAGGCAGTCTTTTAAAATCCTATTTAAATAAACTGTTAAGAGTAATGTCATAAAACTTTGTATAAACAAAACAAGCCTGCTAGGATTGTGCCATCTTTTTTATTCGTTGTTGGTGTTTTGCAGAAACAAGTCTGTGTTTTGGTACCACTCTATGTACCAGTACTCATCCTTTTTTTCATTATACCAACTGTCGCTAGAAGTAGGAGTTTAATATTTTTAAAGAATTTACATTGCTGTATATTCAAAAATTTTACAGATTTCTTTTATTAATATGCAATAAAGGCTTAGAACTTTTCTTAGCTGATGAAGTTGGCTTTAGTCAAGTCTGCAATATAGTTGCTGCCTTTGGTAATTTGTGCTCTCTTCTGTTTTAAGATGCTCTGGTAATTTTAAAGGTGAATTTCATACAAAAACCTTCTTTTTAAATTGCACTGTTTTTAAAGACTGTAGCAAAGCTTCAGAATCCACACAGGTTACAACAAACTACAATACTCTTGGTGGTGTGAAGAGTTTTTTTTTTAAAGTTACTCAGTAGTTCAATAAAATAATTCAAGTGTATTTCGTTAGTTTTTCAAGTAATTCCTAAGCATCTGAAGCAGTTTGTGACCAGAAATTGGAAGGCTGAGCTGCTCGAATGTTATTCCTTTAAACTGCACTTGTTTTAATAAGAAAGCATTTTTTAACCTAAGTTCTTGAAAATATGATTTGTAGTAGTAAATCCATTTCTCCCACCATTTTCCATGCTTCAAAAACTTGAATACCTAAGCTTGTACATTACTTTGTGTTTTGCTATCCTTTTTACTGTAAAATGTAAATATTTTAAGGGATATTTTGATTCTAAAATGATAAAACTTTCTGACATACTGTGTGTGTTTGATTTCGTAGGTTTGAAACTTAGGCTGAACGAATATAGCAGTCTGAGTTACAGAATGCCACATTTGTTGTACACTTCATAGCTTGGTCGTTTTGAGGTTCGGGAGGTGGGGAGAGGGGGCAGGAAGGATGTTTGTACCATTGGAGCTTCTAGTAAATGAGTAATTTTTAGTAACTAACATCTACACAAAAAGCAAAAAACCTGTAAACTTGAAAAGAAGCTAAAATCTCCTGCTTTTAGACTTCGAAAAATACACTGGTCATTTCTTGGAGTCTGTCAGAAACAACATAAACATTCAACTTTACCATATAAAGAAAAAAAATTATTGTTCTGTTTTTCAGTGTTTTTTGTTTGTCACTTTTGAGTACATTCCCTTACGTAATGACACAGCATTTTGCATTTCACTATAGAAAAGCCTTTTCTTTCCAGGGAAGTCTTTCCAGTTTAAACAACACATTTAATTGTTCATTTTAATTATGAATATATTTTAAGGTAAAATTTCATGTGGGGTATCTTACAGGTAGCTCCATGGTAAAATTGACAAAAATTAAAAGTCTTGCACTGAGTAAAGGGAGTGGTAGACTTTTGTTAAGTAACATTTCTTAGACTTGAGAAGATTCATGCCGAAAATATCCTCAGTTTGTTAGTAAGTAGAAACAATATTTAAACTTTTAACTTTTATGGCATAATAACATGGAGTGATTCATCTTTTCCAAAGTAATTTGATGGTCTATGTAGCAGTAGTGCTATTGAATATGTCTGGTAGTATTATACATGTGTTGTGTTGTTTAAATATTTACATCAGAGTTCTTTAGACATAGAAATGCACCAAGTGATTATTTTGGTTTTTGGAGTAAGTTTTAAAGTTATCAGCTCTGCTTGTGAGGGTTTTCTTTTGATATGTTCAAAAGTAGACTACTCCTGGTCTGCTGGTGATCCGTCTCTCATGTTCACATCTGTTTGTACTCTAAAAGTAAACTGGGAGCACGGAAAAATTGCAACCTTCTGTATAGAAGGGATGGGAATGTTTTCTGCCAGAACCTAACAGAAGTTCATTTGGAAAGAACATGTGAACATTTTCCAGGTTTACTGAGTGCTTTGTTACCTGCCTCATGTATGTAGAACCCGAAGAGAGCCACAGTAAAACAGCTCTTGAGGGAGGATTTTGTTAGGAGTCTAAATTAACAAGCAGCAACAGTTTCCAGGGTTTGGTCCTAGAATCTGAGTTAGTGTAATGGGAATAAATCCCACTGCTGCAGGAATTAAAGGACTTTGTCTTTTCCTATGCCTTCAGTCACTCTCTTTCCAACACTTTTATTAGCTGGAAGTGCTCCAATTACTTGTTCCTTGTTTTACACTAAATCACTTCTCAGACCACAAGATGCAGTGTGTGCTGATGAGGAACTGGCAGTACACCAGGAGCCCCAGAGAGACCAGGGTAAACCCTAGATACATTCCCTTCCTCAGCATCTCATGGCCATAAAAGGCCCTCCTAAGAGAGACTGGAAGAGAAGAAGAATCTGGGGCCAGCTCAAATGCCAAGCGGCCTTTATGAGCTGCCCGTTGGGAAGAGGGGAAGAAGCCCCTTAGTTATCTTTAAGTTATCTATCATTGACTTGACAGTGCATGCATTGCTACATACTAATGGTTATGTGGAAACTAATGTTTGTCACCTAGCTTTACTGTGCTTATTGTCTCAGCTCCATATGGAAAGACAAAAAGTAAAACAGAAATAGCTACTAGTTTCTAATAGATACCCACTGAAGACTGTTCAGTGCACGGCCGTGCAAGGAGGTGGTGGTTTATGATCTGCTTTTGAGCAACAGTGAAATAAAAAAGGAAAAGATGGGAAGTAACCACTATTATTTTTATTAAGTATTTTACTTACATAGTAAGCCAACAGTCAAATGAGAAGTGTAGATACCATCACAAATCATTTGTTTAAGCACATTAAAATAGAACTTGATCTATGTTTATTGCTCACTGAAGTAGAATATAACTGAGCTTTTTCAGAAGGAATAGAAGTTCTGCACTTATATATGAAGAGCTGTGTTTACTTTGAAGATTATAAATTTATGAAAAGTATAGTCACGGAAATTCAGTTTACTGTGACCAAAACTTTTGTCTAGTAAAGATTTCATTTAGGGCCATACAAGCCAGAGAAAGGAAAGCAGTTCCTAGACTTTACAGTTTTAGAGCTGGTACGAATAGAAGACTGGCAGAGTGCCACGTTCCCAAGTGCCAGTTGTGAAGGGTAAAACCAAAATATTTTCACATAGGTAGACATGGGAGACCTCGCTGGAGAAGCCAGCGGCCATGTTTCGGTGCTGGGCAGTGATGAGGCCAAACACTCTTTCTGCTCTTAACATCATTCCTTCCTCTTTAAGACATATCTTAGTATGATGACAGGCTTAAGTTCTGCCCTTCTGCAGAAATGCTTATGCCATGAATAAAGACTCGGGAGGGAAATCAAAGAGTCTTTGTAGACTCACAAGTAATTACAGACATAATTCCCATTACAACTAACGTGCATTTTGCCTCAAACTGGAAGGGAAGTGATATACTTAAGTTTTTACACTTGACCTGAATAACACAAAACTGTAAGACGTACACTGCATTCTAATAAAATTTAAAGAGTTTGGGAGAAACAGGTAAGTTGTCTGTTCTTATGAAGCAAAAACAATACTGGGGTGACGGTTGGCTTTATAAGCTAACTACGACCCATTTGTATACAGAACTATTTCCAGCATAATAAAGAGGAAAGACCCGTTCCATTGTTTTGAAGTAAATACTGAAGAGTATGTTTAAGTAATTATTATGACTACAAAATCTGATCACATTGTATATGTGCTATTAATACTGGACATTAAACAAAGACTGCCACCTAAAACAAACAAGAGGAAAAGGGCATCAATCACTTGTAAAGAGTCTTAGACAGTTAATTTCCATAATGTCCATTATAAACGTTATAGCCTTCTGCTTTCATTAGTGGAATCTTCTTAGAATCTTGGAAGAGCACAACATCTTTAATTTTACCAATGAATTCCTTCTGAAAAAGCCCTGTAGTGACGGCATTGACTTCCCTGCCAATTTCAAACCCACCGAAATAACAAATGCCACCGTAGTTTAAAGCAGTATATTTTCTGTGTGGATCAATATCTTCAAAAAGAATTAGGTCTTCATTAAGATACACCTTAATACAAGTTTGGTTTTGTACTACAGTGATGAAATGCCATCCTTCATCACAACAGGTAGAGTATTTGCTGTGAATTAGAGGAACAGATACTTTTTCTCCAAGATTAATCACAACTTTTAATGTTCCATTGACAAGACCGATGGCAAGGAAATCATTATCTTCATCTTCAGCTTTTCCCATCCATACTATTAAGCCTTCAGTTTCATGGGTAGTAAAATTTAAAGAAATGCGGCTATAATGGAGGTCTCTGTTTCCATAATAAGTATCTGTGTATTTAATGTAGGAGCTGCCAACAAACTCTGCTATAAAAAACTTCACTTTGCTATCACAGTATTTGCCTGACCAGCCTAGTGCACATACACAGGTATATGAAAATGAAGTAGGTTGAGGAATACAGAGAGCTTGAGACCCACACCTGTTTTGTGAACAGTGAATAGATTGTTCACATGTGCTCCCTGTCCACTCTCTTGGGCAAGAACAAGAAAAGCCTGTATTTTCTACTTGACACGTGCCATTATTTTTGCAAACTGCGTACCCACAGACTGTTCCGTCACAGTCACCGACATTGGCTCCACCTTTGGGGTCAGTCACAGTCAGCTTCAATTCCCTGTTGTTTATAACAACTTCTCGGATACAGCCAGTGAAACCTGTTGGTTCGTTTTCTACTGCTGTTGGATTGACAAGGTTTAAGGAAGACACCCCTCCAACAAAAAAGTCCGTGTGCGTGTCTAGCATGTTCATTCCAGGATGTGCTTTTTGAGTAATGTTGATACCATCAAGGTCTAGGTACCCTTCGTTACCAACTCTTCCTGCTTGGAGTGAATGCCACCTATTTCCATTGGTGTGGGCCTTCTGAGAGGCCTGGAGGATAACTGTCTTGTCTCCGAGATTGTAGCGTAACTGTACAAATCCATTTACTAATGATATACAAAGAAAGTCACCTGTAAAAAACAGTATAAAATAGTTTTAGAGGCAGCACTCTGAAGAACAGCATATTCATAACCCTGATGCTTTCGTGCCTGCACTTCCTCAGTTCAGTAACTTGGTTTTGGTAGCTGTATACCATTAGCATCTAAATCACACAGAGGGAGATGATCGCTGTGAGTTGGTGTTCCCATGAAAAAAGAATCAAATTCTGGCCAAGTTACAAATGCCAGAACTCTCTCAATTTCCATATGCTGAACAAAGGCCTGAGGTATTTGTCCGTTTAATGTGCTGAAGATTTACCCACGATGAACATATTCTGCTTTCCCTCAAACTGCTTTTTGCATTGGGGATGTTTCGGTTTAATAATCTGACAGCTGTAGGAACAGATAAGGTTTTTATTGAATTGTCCTCTGGAAGTTTCTGTCTTTTCTTGTACTATCAGTGTTTCTGGCCTCACAGGCAATGTAAGAGGAGAGAACCACTTCCCACTACTTAGAAACGTGAAGAAGAAAAGCTGGCAAAGGTTAGGAAACAGGAGCTGGAAGGAAGGGTGTGTAAGGGCAGAGACAGAGTTTAATAGGAGAAGGTGGGAGTAAGACAGAAGAGGACAGAAAAGTGCAAATCAAAGTCACATTTTCAAACTTTCTGATCTTTGCCTGTGCAATTTTTTTTTTAATACTGCCTTTGGAAATAGTAGGTATAAAGTTGTTGGGTTTTTTAAGGTAAGTTTGTAAATTTAATTCATAACTATGTTAAATTTGAATGTAATCTTAGTCTCATGATAGTTACCAGTAAGACTTTGGTTTCATATAGTATTTTGCTAACAAAGACATACTTTTAAATTGGGAAAGTACAATTTCCTTAAAGATTAAGCATTCTTAAAGGTGAGCATGTTAGTAGAATAGTGAAGTTTTCTTTCTTGGAGGTCTGAGTCTTTCTGACTTAAATTACATTGTCTTAAAAAATGAATGACTAAGTTTACTGGAGGAGTGTGAAAGTTAGTAAAATTATGCCTCTCCAGCAATTGTTCAGGTTCCCATTCAGGCAGGATGATATAGCAGCTGTATTAATGGCTGTAGAGCACCAGCTTCATGCCTTGCCTTCCCTACCCCAAGACACCCATGGGAAGAACCTCTTTCAACTCCAGCCCAGGAGTAGCAGAGCATTCTAGTTGTGGTGATCTGCTTTACTGCTCTGTGTTCAGTGTTCTTTTTGAGTACTTGCTTTATTCTTTTTTTTTCTAAATTTCAGAAAATGAAGGTAATTCTCTTCACTTGTCATTTCTCTTGCTCAGTGATGAGGCTTTAGGCTTGCCAAGTTTTTCAGTGCGTAGTTTGAATGCACTCATCTTCCTTGTTTGAGTAGAGTATATAACATGCTTTTCAATTTTTTCTATCAAGATTTCAATCTGGGACTGAGAAAAGAGCATCAGAAAAAGTTTCTGAAGTACCTCTCTGGCAGCCTTTAGTCCTCTCTCCTACCCAGACATGCAAACTTGCATAAGGACATGAGTACTCGTTCTTTGCTGTATAGGAAAAAGGAAAACATCTGACTGGGGTTTCTTGCTTATCTGTCTTGTAATCAAGAATTGGAGAAGCTGGAAGTTCTCCAAGACTTCCCAGCCTGCAGCAAAGTTCTTTGGTAGCTTTGCATCTTTGACAATGATCTATCAGAGGTGACATTAGAGAACGGTGCTTTAGTGATGCCTAGGAAAAAATGGACACAATTTCAGCAGTTAGATGTAGTGCTTCTCACTCAAGCCTAATGATATCTGTTGCTAATGTGCTTGCAGCCCATTTTGGAGTCTTATTTAGTCTTATTACAAGAGCAAATCTGTGTTATTGCATCTGCCATCTACAGTGCAATATGAGGTTATGGCAGAGGACTGTGGGTTGTGTTCTAACAAAAATTTGAAGCCTCTCTTCAAATTGGATTAACTTCCTTTTCTACTAGTTGTCAACAAGCAAAATGAAACCTTCCCATTTCAGCTCTCCCTGAGGCTCTCAAAGCACTTTCTTACTACCTTGATTAGACACTTTTCACAGATGACTTGCCATTTTGGTCTTTAGCAAGAGCACCATAGTGTTGAGATAAATTTTATGACGTACACATTGATCCCAGGTTTCAGCTTAGTATTCCTCCATGAAGTTTGTTATGCCATAGGTACTACTCGGGGACAACTGGCTGAAAATATTTTAGGACTGTAATGTGCTCTGTGCTCAATGCCCTTGAAATGTCCTCTCAAAGTGAAGACAAATTATGGGCCTGTCTTTGTTCCTCTTGAGCAGCCAGTGGCATTTTTGACAAGGGACCTCAATCTGCCCTGTCTCTGAGGGATGGGTTGCACAGCTGAAGCCTTTGCAGGCCTATGCCAGCACAGAAATTGCATCACTATTTTAAACCACTTGTCATGGTTTTTCCCACCCAGCAATGACATACCATGACAGTCTCTCACTCGGTGCCCCCAGTCTACCCCCACCATTGTTAGGATGGCAGAGGCCCCAGCGAAATGGGAGGAATAAGATAACCAAGTTTGTTGTGGATTGAGACAAGGGCAGGGAGGGCTCTCTGCCAATTACAGTTCTGGACAAAACAGACTCCACTACTACTGGATTATACATGGTGATACCTGCTTGTATCTTCTTATGATGATTTCTCAATACATCACAAAATTTTTCAGCTTGTTACTATTCTGAATAAGTATGTAAGTCTGTAAGCAAGTTGGCTATAGTCACATAATCAAGTTTTAAATTCTCCCAAATGGTGATAATGCCATTTCATGTTTAGCCTTTATCTAGACACGCCTGTGAGCCTGTATATCCTGGTCTTGAGAGAGGATCATGCATAAGCACTCTCAGGCCACCATATTTTAATGTTACCACAAGAAACTATCCGCATCATAATGTGCCAAAACTTTGTGCAGTTGAAAATGCAAAGATTTATCTGAGGATTGTCCTTTTTCTCATTGTGTTACTAAGCAGAAGCCTCCATGCTGTACTGCGGACAGAGGCTTTGGATGAGCTCAGTGCTTCAACAGCTTCTGTAGCGCAGGTGTCTCAAGAGCTCTAGGCAGTGGTTTCATGCTTTCAAAACAGCTGTAGACTTTGTTTCTTCAGCTATTTTGGAGCCCTGAGATAGCATCTCTGGATGGATGTTTGCTGGCCTCGGTTTGTCTTCTGCTGCTTTTACCTCACCTTTCCATCCTCTAGCTCAAATCCAGAATGTCAGTTGCTCTTTCCTCCTTCTTTTTCAGAAATGTTGGTCATCAGCACCATCTCAGTGACTGAACATTTGAACTTTATATTCTCATAAGCAGTTACATTCCCAGGAATCATTCCCAGTTAATGAAACCTCATACCCTGCGTTGGTTTCAGTATTCATCTTCACTCTAAGCTGACATCTTGAAGCCACCATAATAAAGTGCCAGTGTCTCCAGCAGTATTACTGCCTCTTGTTGGTATGATGCATTCTATAACTGTTGTACCTCCAGGTTTATCTTTGCTCAATACCCTTTCCCACTTTGCTGAATTCAGTTTGCATTTTCTTCATTCTTCCCTTTTTCTCATCATCCTTTACAGTCTTCCTTTCACCCTGATATCCAGTATGATTTTCCATGGACCTGAATTATTTCCTCTTACTCTGTAACCCTTTGTTTATTCTCCCAGGAGCGGAACTTTTTCTTCTTTTTGTGTAGCAGGGATTGAAATAGCCACGTCAGCCTCCAACTGAATGTCTACTCTGTGGGTAGGAAGGTGATGCACTGTGGTCTCCACATGAGAGGGAACCTGACTGACTAGTAGCTGTCCTTCACAGCTGATCTTCTGAATGTTTCCTGGAGCCAGAATAAGGCCCATAGCCAAGGTCAGAAGGCAAAGCAGAAGAAGGAGGGCTATAAACTGAACAGGGGAGTAAAGGACAGAGAGATGAGCCTTATTCCCACCCTTCTGCAGCCACCACCACTGCTAGCCAATTGAACATCTGCTCAGTTGAAGTTCGTTGTTAGCAGTTTCATTAACTTTTGCATCCTTCCTTGCCTTGAGGAGTTTGTTAACCCTGACTTGGTCTCTGCTGCAGTCTGAGTGAGGCATACAGCATGATATCAGTCAGCTGGCAGGTTTGGCAGCTTGTAACAGCCGTCAGAACTTGATCCTTTATCTAGAGACGACCATAGCCACTGCCTCTAATGTGCACTTAGAGGACCTACCCATGGATATGGCTTTCATGTATGGAGTTTCATCTCACTGCTAATGTGAGACAGAACAGGTATCAAGCCAAGCCTGTAGATCTCTCAAACCATGTGAAAAGTCACTGTGGCAGTAGGCAGATTCCATAGAATCACAGAATCATAGAATCATTACAGTTGGAAAAGATCTTCAAGATCATTGAGTCCAAGCACTAAACTCTCACTGCCAAGCCCATCACTAAACTAAACCATATCACTCAGCACCACGTCTATGCATCTTTTGAATGTCTCTGAGGATGGTGACTCCACCAGCTTCCACTTGCGACACCAGCCCAGAGCAGAAGGGCATAGCTAGGGTCCAGAACAGCCCTGCAGATAGAATAAAGCTGAGGCACCCAGAAGGGGTGGATGATTATCTAATAGTAGGCTAGGCCATTCAGCTTCACCTTTCAAAAATACTGTTCTCCTTGGTGAAGAAAATTTTTCTGTTTCATCACTACTGTCAGCCTGGTGTATTTTGTCAGAAGGAGCCACCTTCTTTCAATGACCTCAGTTTGCTAGCTTCAGTTTTGGTTTGTTTGCCAGGGGAAAATTTGTGGCAACAACACTTTGTAAGCAAGAGAACTCGGGACAATGGGGATGTCTGTTCTTTCACACAGACAGCCGGCTGTTCTGCTTCCCACGCTGCCAATTTAATCTGTAAAAATGATACCAAACTAGTAACAAAGCAAAAATGATGTCCCTGTTTTCTAAGGAAACATATCTCCCAAGACAGAAGACTTGAACAACTCTTAAGTTTCTGTTCTAAAACTGAATGGATAACCAATTTGTTTCTCTGGGGTGTTCTCATTAATGTTTACAAATACATAAAGAGTGAGTGTCAGGAGGACTGAGACAGGCTGTTCTCAATGATTTCCAGTGATAGGACAAGGGGCAACAGGCACAAGGTGGAACATAAGAAGTTCCAAAGAAACACAAGGAAAATCTTCTTCACTGTGAGGGTGATGGAGCACTGGAACAGGCTGCCCAGATGGGTTGTGGAGTCTTCTTCAGAGGAGACATTCAGAACCCATCTGGATGAGTTCCTGTGTGACCTACTCTAGGTGATCCTGCTCTGGCAAAGGGGTTGGACTAGATAATCTTTTGAGGTCCCTTCCAACCCTTAAGATTCCGTGAACCTGTGATTAGGAAAACAACACCCTTCCCTTGTGAATGTTCTAAAAATTCTGATTTTTTCCAGAAGATTTTAGCCTAATTGCATGATTCATAAATAATGTCTTGGAAAACCTTGCAGACAACATGCCTCTGTGTTACCTATCTGTTATTTTCATGCTTCAGATTTTTAAACTGAAATGCCTTAAATATCAGGAGGTAAAGTTTTGAGGTTTTTTCAGACCAGGTATGCACTGGCATTGTAAATGTTGAGTATTAAATTTAGTGTGAGTCATTCCGTTCTGTTTAGTAACCTGACTTTCTTCTTAGTCACCCAGCATAACTCTTCTTTCTCATCATCCGTCACCAAACCTTTCCCTCACCCTGGCCTGAGCTCTGGAACAACTCAGGCAGTCTACAGAGTATTTCACCTTTATGAACAAATGTAAAGCTTCTGTAATGCTATGACTCAACGAAACAGTGATGCACCTTACTGCCTTTTACTCAGAGTCCCAATGCCTTCAAGTTCATAGAGAGGTTGCTATGTAAATGGACTGAATTGTACATTGTTCAAGCAGTTGATGGGCATCCAGCAAACCCTGTCTGTATTAAGGACTATTTATTCAATAGAGTGCTCACACTTTTGTTGGTAGAAACAGGATACACTACACTGGAGAAAAATGTGAAGTGGGATGGCCTCCTACTGACACTACTGAACTTCTGAACTGCAGCACACTGTGTTATTTGCAGAGACTTCACTCAGAGACAGTGCATACGATTGTCTGTATCTCTCATATTTTTACCTCATTGCAATAAAACAAGTAGTCTGAAAGGGGTGGCTGAGCTCCCTTGCCATTCTGTCTGCAAGTTTGCAAACAAAAATGTGCATACACAGCTCACTTAGTCACGGTTTGGGTTTTGGTTTTTTTTTTTTCCCAGCTGATTATTAATACAGCTAACCACTTAAATTTTGCCAAACTTTGGAAATTATTTTCTTAGGGCCTGCAGGGAGCAGTAATACCAGACTTCAAGCCATGATACACATTCAGAAACAACTGACAAAGCAAGAAAAGCAATGACTGACAGAATTGTAGGACATTCTGCTCACAGATGAAGATTTGCAGGATGCTTTCTATTCTATTCTGTGACAATTTGCCAGGTGTTTAAATGTCTGTAATGAAGCAATGGCTTTATTAGAGGAGTGGAGGCTGGAACTTTTGAGTAAGTAACTAGCCACCTACCAAGACACCCATGTAATGTTCTTTGGGAAGAGCAAAGCAAGAAAGAAACGTTTCAACAACATTCACCTACTAGACACTTTTTTTTAATGATGGGAGGATTATTTGGCAGGGGCCAATTCCCCTGAGGGGAAAGTCCCGGGGTGGTATTTACATGAGTGACAAGCTGAGTCAATGTATAACTGTGCTGCTCAGTATCCCTGCTAAATTCTCTGCATAGCCAGAGCTCATTTCTTTTTAAAAAAACTCCAGCACTGACTAGTGAGGGAAAAAAAAATGGTTCTAATTATTTCCTATTAAAAAGGAATTTTAGAAAAAATATGCTGTGATTTTGGCAATCAGTTTATTAAATCTTACATAACTGTGTAGAATAAAAGGCTTTACATAAAGTGCTTTCTAAACAAATCCCCAACAGAAAGCTCTTTCACATCTGCTGGCTGCTAAGAATACTTATGAGTCTTTCATCAGTCTAATTCTGTCTGGATTTGACAGGATTATATGAAGGCAAATATAAAGACCCAGACGATTAGCTTCTCCTAAACCTTTCAGAACTTCAGGCCTGTGAAAATGGAAGCAGGAAATGTGTAAAGAAATTAAGTTTCTCTGTAGAAGATGTTTTTTATTTTGAAATGAAACTGGTATGATTCTAGAAAGTGACTTAAAGAAAGTATTTATTTCTGTGCAAATTAAACATTTGTGAATGGCAACAGAATGAGGGCATGTTCGTGCTAAACCACTCCTAAGTTAAATAGATTTAGCACTCTCCTTGATGCTTCCAAAGAGATATTTAATTTCTTTATATGCTAGCTCCATCCATGACCTCTGACTGTTCTTTCAAGAGAGATCTTTTTTTCTCTTCTATTTTTCATGGCCCATGCAATGCTTTAGTTTCTACAGGACTGAGCTATTCACTGAGGATCTCAGAATTTGGCCTGTAACTGATAGAATTATAAAAGTTTCATTGTAGAAGACAGGGTTCTTTGCAAAAAAAAGTGTTTGTGTTACAGATGTTCCATATGTTTTCCTTTGAAGCTGATTCTCCATATGTGGTTGTAATTAGAACAAGGCAAACAGGAGGTGCTGGCAGTGTATGATGTATTATCAGTCTGACCAAAGTGCAGCCTGTTAAAGTGTCTGTGTACAGAAGAAGGCGGTAAACTGGGCATATGTGTGTTTATATAGATATGTGGTTGAGTATGTTTATTGGAACGTCTCAAACTTTAGGCTTTGAACAAAGGAATGTAAAAATAGATGATAAATAGTTAAGTAGGGGTTTTTTTTCCCTAAGATGATGTTATGGAGGATACAAAATCAGAGAAGCACAGAATCACAGAATCTCAAGGTTTGGAAGGGAACACGAAAGATCATCTAGTCCAACCCCCCCTGCCAGAGAAGGACCACCTAGAAGGACCAACTCATCCAGGTGGGTTTTGAATGTCTCCAGAGAAGGAGACTCCTTCTCACAACCCATCTGGGCAGCCTGTTCTAGTGCTCCCACTCTCACAGTGAAGAGATTCTTCCTTGTATTTCTTTGGAACCGCTTTTGTTCCACCTTATACCCATTGCCCCTTGTCCTATCATTGGACATCACTGAGAACAGCCTGGCTCCATCCTGACACCCGCCCTTTATGTATTTGTAAATGTTAATGAGATCACCCCTCAGTCTCATTCTGTGATTCTATGATACTCTAAGCTGAAGAGCCCCAGCTCCCTCAGCCTTTCATTATAAGAGAGATGCTCCACTCCTGTAATCACCTTTGTGGCCCTGCGCTGAACTCTCTTCAGCAGCTCCCTGTCCTTCTTGAACTGAGAAGTTCAAAACTGGACATATAATATGTAATGCTTCTTTTTAAAAACATGCAAGACACCACATAAATGGAATATAAAGATGAAATATGTTCATAAAATAATTAGAAAAAACTTACAACTTAAAGACTAAGTTTTAAAATGGTTTTACCCTGGTTGGCAAATTATATTTTCTTGCCATGAAGTTTTAGAAATGTTAACTCAGTAAAGTTTAAAATACTTTTATAAACAGTAGAAATATTTTGTTTAGATTTGTTTTTCACTGCACATCTGGCAAAAGCAGAATTTGTATGTTTCGTGTGTTGCACTGGCAAGTTTTCAGCATTATACAACAAGAAGTTAAACTCCCAATGAACTTCATTAGCTGTCCCATAGTCTTCTCATTTTCACGTGCCATGTTTGATCAGTTTTTATATTGCTTTATTTTTTGTCACCTTAAGACACTGAGTCAAAACCCCCAGCCTTTGAATGCTAGCGTAGCTGCACTGAAACTGGGAGAAGTATCAGAAAATGATGTGGGCAGTATGTTACAGAGACTGAATGCCTGAATCACTTCAATGTACTCCGTTTTTCAAAAAAATATCCGGGGGTGTGATGCCAGCAGGCTGGAGTTTCCTTACCTGACTGAGTACCCAAATGCTGTGCAGTGTAAAACAGGATACCGTCTGGAGATAGAGGCTGAAACTGTAGTTTGATGTGGGTCTTATGCCGGATAGAAAAGGGTGCAAATGACATCCATGATGATTCATTACCTTTGAAAGATGGATCACTAATGGAAATATCTGAAAAATACAAGAGGAAATGTCTTCTGAAAGATCTTTTGAGAGGACTGCATTATTATCTCTGCAGTTATTTTGTATAGTTCATAAATGCTGTACCCAATACTTTCAATTCTTCCTTTTCCAAAGACTGAAAATAACCTAGATCCAGAATAAAACTTAGATAATGGCAAATCAATGCCATTTTGTCTTCTGTGTGATAGATCTTCATTAACAATCAAGTCTGTAGTTACAATAAAAAAGAAGCGATGTTGTTAGTATTCATTTGCAATGAAATGTAACTATAAACTCTACTTTGTTTAAAAATCCAAACGCAAAATACTTTTGCAGGATTCAGAATAAACATTTATTTCTTCACCATACAGATGAAAACGTCACTGGAGAATTTTTAATGAGCTACTTTGCGTGCCATGAGTATGTACATTTTAAGTGGAATGTGTTCATAAGTTGCTGAAATACGATTTTAGGATAATCATAAGGAAATGCTTGGTAATTTCAATTGTCCTGTCTTACAGTGAAATGGAGCACTTTCACACAATTGCAGTGGAGATACAGCATACACATTTGAACTGTGCACAGTCATTCTGTCTTACCACTCAGTGCTGATTATTCATAGACTCCCTAAGAAATTGGTGTGACTTAACTTCCTTCAGCCAGATGATTAATGGTTACACTTTCCTATTCTGTTTATGTCACTTGATACGGCTTCCATTTTTTCCTTTTTTTTTGTTTTCAATGTTAGCTAATAATTACTATGTGTTTGTTAGGTTGTTCTGTTTGTGGGTTCACTGGAATACGTTGCGCTCTTTAGATGTGTGGAGTACATTCAGATATGTGTGTGGCAAGTCGTTTTTACTGCTCAGTGAACAGCAGTGCTAAATGCTGGAACTCAACATGGGCAGCACTTCTCACAGTTTTCCTGATGAAGCCATGCTCTTTGTCTTAGAAGAGGCCAATATCTTTCTTCATTTTGGTGCTCCCAATTTCATAGTTTCATAGTAACTTGCTTTCATTCAAGTATCTTTTTCATCGAGTATCTTTGTCAGGAGGTTGGGACATCCCTTTTTTCTGTAGTAGCTAGCAACAGGACAAGGGGTAATGGGATGAAGCTGGAACACAAAAAGTTCCACTTAAACATAAGAAAAAATTATTTCACCATGAGAATGACGGAGCAGTGGCACAGGCTGCCCAGAGGGGTTGTGGAGTCTCCTTCCTTGGAGGTCTTCAAGACCCGCCTGGACATGTTCCTAGGCAACCTGATCTAGGTGAACCTGCTTCTGCAGGGGGTTGGACTAGATGATCTAAAGGTCCCTTCCAACCCCTACCATTCTATGGTTCTATGATCTACGTACCCTGTGGTACGTTCCTAGGCAACCTTATGATATCTTTCCACACACGTTTCCTGGATAGTGTCTGCTCATGAATTCACTTGCTATACAGGTGCACCTTGCCTTGCCTGTTTCAGATAGGCCTTACTTATTAGTTTGGCACACAGTCAGTGTGCTGCAAGGTTCTGTAATTTGTTTATTTGTCATGCCACCTCTCTGAATAGGGTTCAAGGTGTTCCTAGTGGACTGTGTCCAGTGGACAGATGGGCCATTATACAGGATCCAGGATAATGCCTCAAGGATGCCTCTTGAATGGGTAGTAACAATACAACCGGCTTTTTTATTCATAGAATCAAAGAATGGTAGGGGTTGGAAGGGACCTTTAGAGATCATCCAGTCCAACCCCCCTGCAGAAGTAGGGCAACCTAGATCAGGTCGCATAGGAACATGTCCAGGTGGGTCTTGAAGACCTTCAAGGAAGGAGGCTCCACAACTCCCCTGGGCAGCCTGTGCCAGGGCTCCCTCACCCTCACGGTGAAATAGTTTTTCTTATGTTTAAATGGAACTTTTTGTGTTCCAGCTTCATCCCATTACGCCTTGTCCTGTTGCTAGCTACTATAGAAAAGAGAGATGTCCCAACCTCCTGACATCCACCCTTTAGATATTTATAAATGTTAATAAGATCACCCCTCAATCTCCTCTTCTCCAGACTAAACAGCCCCAGTTCCCGCAGCCTTTCCTTGTATGAAAGATGTTCTATACCCTTGATCATCTTGGTGGCCCTGCGCTGGACTGTCTCCAACACTTCCCTGTCCCTCTTGAGCTGAGGAGCCCAGAACTGGACACAGGACTCCAGATGAGGCCTCACCAGGGCAGAGTATGAGTGGAGAAGAACCTCCCTCGACCTGCTGGCCACACTCTTCTTGATGCATCTCAGGATGTCATTGGTCTTCTTGGCCAGTGAGGGAACATTACTGACTCATATTTAGTTTATTATCAACCAACACTCCCAGGTCTCTCTCTGCAGAGCTACTCTTCAGTAGTTCGATCCCCAGCCTATACTGGTGCGTGGGGTTGTTCCTTCCCAGATGCAGGACTTTGCACTTCTCCTTGTTGAACCTCATGAGGTTCCTCTCTGCCCAACTCTCAAGCAGGTCGAGATCCCTCTGAATGGCAGCACAGCCTTCTGGGGAATCAGCCAGTCCTCCCAGTTTGGTGTCATCAGGGAACTTGCATCAGGGTACACTCTGTCCCCTCATCCAGATCATTGATGAAGATGTTGAACAAGACCGGCCCCAGAACCGATCCCTGTGGAACTCCACTGGCCACAGGCCTCCTACTTGACTCTGTGCCATTGATCACCATCCTCTGGGCTCTGTCATCTCATCACTAGATTACAGTTAATACTTCTGAGGAAGGTGCATGGATTTAACCTCACAAATTCTCAGTAAGCCTAAATGGAAGTTTTAATGTCTGGAATTTAAATTATAATGGATTTATGAAATGCTTGAATGATCAGAATCAGGCTTCTGATGAGCTGTTATTCAGCCTATGTATATATTCTTACACAAGCACATTCCATTAATAAATTACTCCTATCCTAAGCATCCTAATAGCTGTTTTCATACCAAGGCTGGGTAGTGTCTGTAGCAGTATATTACACAACATGAGAAACGTGAAGTTCCCAGCATCTGTACTTAAAAGCTGACAGAAGTAAAAGCAGTTTTGAGAGTAGCAATTACCCTGGAAGATAAATAGTAATAAAAGCTGCTAAATGGATCAGTAAAACTTGCAAACACTATCAGGTAGAAAAGACAAAACCATACTTAATGTTCATATGGGTTTTTAGGTTCTCGTATTTTTTTTCAGTAGCTAAGAGACGATGTTTTCCATTAGTAGTTACAGATTTAGTCCCTCTACTGATGTCTTCAGATTTTAAAATCAGAAATAAGAATGACTTTTGTACATAGACATTTTTGGTTTATGCCTCACTTAGAAGTCATTGTTTGCTTAGCTAATTTTTGCACAATGAGACTTACATACGGAGGAACTGTGCCACAGTGGTCAATCTTGTATTAAAATACGTTACTGCTTAAAAGGTGAAGTGTACAGGGGGGGCACCTGAAAGTACCAGGTGATGTGTACAATGAAGCATTTGTCTTCCTGTCAGATTCAGTTTCACTTTGTCAGTGTGGTCAATTCTTTACTGCTTATGAAGGAAGCAGGGACAATGGGTAGTATGAAACATTCAGCTGTGGCAGGATTGAAATGCTACATTGCATATCACTGGAAGGTATTTGAAAGGAAGATTGCTGTGATAAAAAGCTTTGGAGCAGAAAGAGAGAACAAGGATGAAAAAAGATGATTTTATAGCATCACTCACAGAACGAATTAAATCTATGGCTTTATGTTACAAACAGAATATTAAAAAGTAACACCCACATCTTCAGCAGCAAATGTCAGAATACATTAGAAAGGAAGCATTATCCTGATTTACCGATATCATATAAAATATTGAATATACTTCATTCTGAGACTCTCAAGATGCAAATATTTTATTCCATTTTTACTAAAACAGTAGCTTTATTCCCAATAAGTATACCTTAGCAAATATCAGAAAGCAACATATTTTGCCACAATGCAGTAGCAGTAGCTACAGGGGGTGCGGATGCTTTAACTCTACTGCAGTGTTCAGAGATGATCAATATAAAATTTAACTTTTCCTAAATGACATCTGTAGATAGGCAAACATTTAAGGTGAAGAATAAGACAATTTAAGCTTTTCAATTTGCTTTTATGGCAGGCATATACAAAACTAATATGTCATGTCTAATGCCGAGGTAGTTTACTGTTCTTTTCTTGGAAACACACCTCCCCTCCCAAGAAAATATGAAGCTCAGGCAAATTTCCAGTTCCCATGTTACATATGCTTACTACAGAGAAACTTATTGTTAAAACAAATGGGCTGAATGGGTGCCTTTGCCAATTCAATAGCTAAATTTTTAGGACTTGTGCTGTTCTACATTACTCACTAGAGCACTCAGCCCTGTGTGGTGCATTGTAAGCACAACAGGCATTTAAGCAAACATTTTCGTTCTGTATCTGATTAATGACTCACTTTTCTAAGCTGAGTACTAGTGTCTGATGAAGCTAGGCATTCCTACAGGATACCAAGAGAAAATCTAAATCCCTTTAGACTGGTTAAGCTATGGGAACACAAGATTCCTGCAAGAATTATTGCTGAAGTGTGCTTTTCTTTCACTCTACTACACATTAACACCTTTCAGGTTCCTCCTGGTGTCCTCATTTGACCACCCTGTAATGCACACATATTGCATTCAACTGTTGTTATGAACAAAGCTTTCTAGCTTATTTTTGCAGCTCAATTCCCACCACTGAAGCAGAAGTGCTTGCACATGTCTGTGTCTACATTTTGATGGCACTACATTTTGATAGTTTCTTCAAGCAGCTTGTTGCCTCAGAACTTTCAGCGGGCACATTTTCTAATTCAACATGTCAGGTAAACTTGCAGTAGAAAAAGTGAAACAGGCAACACAAAAAACTCGCTCAGAGTCCAAGAAGGAAGCATAGAGGCTGTGGAAGCAGGGATGGGCTATTCAGCAGCAATACAGAGCCAATGGCTAGGCTGAATGGACCGAGTTAGGAATCAAAACTCAGCAGGGGTTGAAACTGGAAAAGGATATGAAGGGAAACAAGAAGAGCTTCCAACTGGATGGTTGAAGAAAATGTTGAGACCACTTGTCAAAAGAGTGGGGACCTAGTATCAAAAGACATGGAAAAAGCCAAAATACTGAAAATCTTCTTTGGCTCAGTTTTTACTTGGTAAAACCTGATCAAACCTGATCAAACCTTTCACATCCTTGAGCTGAGTGGCTGAGCTTGAGGAAGTGAAACATTATCTATGACAGATGAAGAATTTGGGAACACATCAGCTAAACAGAGGTACAAGTGGGCAAGGAACCAGCCAAGATGCATCCTTGAGTGCTGAGGGACACGGCCTGTATCACCATGAGGCTGCTCACTATCAGTAAGCTCTGAAACCTCATGGCCATTATAGATAGTTCCTGACAACTGGAAGAAGGCAAAACATCAACAAAACATCTTGCTTCCAACAAAGAAAAGAAGGATGTTGCAGGGATCTATAGGCTAGTCAGCTTCACCTCACTTGGGAATTGTTGTGGAGTAAAACCTTCTTGACACGATATCTAAGCACATAAAGGACAAGATGGTGACAAGGTCAAATCGTGTGTGATCAGTCTGATAGCTCTCTGTGAGGAGATGGGTGGCTCAATGGCAAGCCTAGAGCAGTGAGTTTTGTTCACTTTAAGTTTGACAAGACCTCTGGCAGTGTTTCATAATAGTTACAGGGCCAAATTAACAGAAATTGGTTTGGTTGAACGCATCAGTCTGTGATACTAACTATATCACTTTGCTTTTCTTCTCTCAAATCTTTTTTGCAATTAAACATATCAAACAAGATTTTTTTCATAGAGCTCTGTAAAGTTATCTACTGTCCTGACCACAAGCATCATTTTGTTTCAGTATTTGTTTCCTTCTGGTGGTGTTAGAAGCCAGGCTTACTATCAGGGAGCAGTGAGGGCAGAGAGATGAGAGGCAGGGCGCAGGAGCAATGTCACATGGCTGGCAGTACAAAAGCCTCTCAAGCAAGGGCCCTACCCAGAGTGAGGTAAACAACACAGCCCAGGGGGAACTGTCAGGTCAGCTCCAGAGGCAGATCACTAGGCAGGTGATGAGACACTGTTAAAAGTCAGCCTGCAGTTCAGAGTCGAGGTCCATACCAAAATGGCCAGGCGAGGCATAGATGTGATGCTGCTGCTGTGTAGTTCAGTGAGGAAACAAGGGCAGGAGCCTCTAAAAGTTGCTCCTGAAGCAATACAGGAGGAAGCTGCTGCTGGGTCTTCTTGGCAGAACTGCCCTTGAGGCCAGATGCTAGCCCCATCTCTAGGTTGGCTCTGAGACCAAGCATAAACCCCCTCAAGAGGCAGTGAGACGATACACTCATGGCCCTGGCACTTACAGTGCAAAAAACACATGCCTGAAAGCTTTAAACTCCACACTTAGAAATTGTCAGTGGTTTCATCCCTCCATAGAGAGAGAGTGAGCAGCTCCACCAGTTACTTTTTTTTTTTTTTTTTCATTTTGGAAAACAATGACAAATGCAACTGCATGAAAATCTTGACCTTAAGATGCAATGTGCTTACAGTTGTAGCTCAGGGATTACTGATGTAGCAAGGACATTGCTTCTCTTTTTCTGTGCAAATATTTAGAAAAAATGAAAAAAAAAAAAATTCAATCTTACCTAAATGGAGATGTGTTTTTCTGTTGAATTATCACTTTTTATTTAATCTTCGAAGAGATAACTTTTCATAACTTATCAACTGTTTCAGCATAATTTATTAACTGTGTAGCAAAAAGAAGAGCATAGTTCGACTTCTATTTTTAGTGCAGTAAGAGGAAAAGCATGTAAGCAGAATTACTGATTATTAACACCACTAGAGTATAATGGCTAAATAACATACTTGTAAACCTTGTAATTTTTCCAGACCTGCAGCCATTGGTAATCCTTGCTGTCTCTGAAGAGGAGAGATTGAGGCAATCATTATTCTGGACAATATTGAAAGAGAGGATTGCAATTTTGTAAGTGAATTCTATAGCTCTGTTTGATTTTCTTGCAGTGGAGCTGTGATCTCTACGATTTGCTAATTAGAGGGCTAATTAGCTAAGAAGCAGCAGCTAGCAGTAAATGGCTAAATCTCTAAAGAGATCTCTGTTTTTTTCACAGTCTAAACCAGCTATTACTAGCTAAAGCCAGAACAGCAGACCTCAGTCTTTCATTATAACACTTATTAAGAGATGTATGCCTAAGAACAAGTCATGTGAGTCTGCAAACTGTAGCAGGAGAAGGAGAGAAACCTCAGTACTAGTAAATCAGTTGGGCCAGAAACCTGAACCTAATTGTCCCACCCCTGAAGATATGTATATTGTAGCCAGAGTATGGATTATTTCTGTTTCTTCTGGCCAATCAATATTTCCATTAACAAAAATTTTTTAGAAGAGGTTAGATGATAGAATAGATGAAAAATAAGCTCACTCAATGATTATTATATTCTTTGAGGATATGACAGATATGGATTCAATTATTTGCATTGTGATAGTCAAACCGAATGCTTAATCACAAAGAAATTAGGAAAATGTAATACAAACAGAATCTACAAATGTTTAATCCATGCCTGGCTTTGGTAGTGAGCTTATTATAGGTACTGAAATGCCCGGGGCATTGAGTGGTTGCTGTGTATTACTGTCAAGTAATGCTCTAGATAATGTAGAAAGAAAAAAATCTTTACAGTAAAAATCATTCCAAAAGTCAGTTTCTTCCACTTTTCATTCATTTGTTCAGTTGTTTATTCATTCATTCTTATGTTCTGTGATTCATCATGACTATGAAGAGGGATTCAATAGTTACAGAGTTGTCATTACTTTTTTTTTTTTTTCTGTCAGTTTATTGGGTATTTTCAAAACTTTGCTGTGTTTTTGTGTCAGAATAACGAAATTTGACATCAGAACAGTATCTAGAAAGTCATCTGGAGCTGATAAACACGGCCAAAGAAGATTAGTTGCTATCTTTTTTAATCAAAGCAATGGCTTTATTGACTGATAAGTATCTCATTAAATTGAGGACAGAACAGTGAAAAGCCTTTAAATTTGCATTTATTTCTTGAAGAGTTGTATGTTGCCAGGCAGTATTTGTAGCTATGGAATTAAGAGACTAATACATGGTTAAAGAAATCTATTTCTTAACTTATTGTGAAAAGAGCGGTAGCATTCCATTCTGAAGCATTGAAGTGAAAAAAAGATATTTTAATCGATTTTATGGAAGTATGTGGCACAAAGTAATTCTGCTAAAGAAAACTGCTAAATAATTTAAATTTTGAAGAAATAGTGTGATGAAAACGTTATTATTTTAGCAAATGGCAATTCTTCTCCAATACTGCCATCTATAGAATCTTCCAAATATTACACTGCTATGCCCTAAAATGAGACAATCAGCAGGTCTGTGAAACCTCACATTCAACTAATCTTAAATTATAAGTCCTCCTCATTCCTCTGCAAAACCAAATAAGTTATGTAGGAGATAAATTTCATATGCTTAATAGCTAGAGGAATTCTAGCTTATGTGTAAATGTTTCTCAATGCCTAACAGAATGTCAGAGGAACTACATTGACCTCAAATTTATTTTTGCTCAGGTTTTCCACTGCCTTAAATGATACTGTTTGTGTCAAGGTGAGAGACTTGATTTATTCAATTAAAACAAGTGGTAAGGCAAAAAAAAAATCTAGAATGCTAGAAGACTGCTTTAGGGAGACGTCATATATATATATATATATATATATATATATGCTGTCTTAAACTTTTGTCTAAGCCTTCACTGTTGGCCACTGCTAGAGACAGGAATACTGGCCTCACACATAGTGTTATGGGTTTGTGTGGAGATGTTTCTGATAGCAGGGAAGGGGCTGCAATGGTATCTGCTGTCAGAAGTCAATTGAAACTTTCCTCTAACCCAGCTCTAACTCAGACCTATCTCTGGGTCTGAGCTAATTTGCCCACTCCACGACCACTTCACAGAAGAAGAAGCTGGAAGAAGAGAGTTCTTTCTTTCTTTAAGGAAGGTAAGGGTGTGTGGTTGGGGTGAACAAAAGACTGAGTGGTGCTTCATTGCCTGCTGAGCCTGAACCAGTGACACTGTTCTTAGAAGAGGAATAAGCTGATGAGATACAATTGAGTAGAGATTAGAATATAATTGCAGACAGTCATTATGGATAACATGTCTGTATTTTTAATGTTCACATCTCTCAGTAATTACTAGTTATGAAAAAGACATTGTATTAACATATATAATGATGTCCTATAAATCAAACAAAGCAGCAAAAGGATTTTAGACTGTTGCTTCTTCTCCAGCAGAGTGTCTTGCAGGAGGGCTGAAACAAGCAGAGATTTCTCCTTCTTCTGACACCCTTTGAGATATCTAATTACAAAAGTACTCTTTGGGCCAAATGGAACAAACTAGAAACTGGTTTAACTAGTTACCTAGTTTAAAGCCATGCAGTAAACTCTTCAGCCAAAGTTTTGAGAGCTGGGAACCTCCTGTTGGTTTTGAATGTTGTGTGTTAATGAAATAACTAGACTAAATTATAAGATGCTTTGGGCTGAAGCTTTACTTAATGATAAGACAGTTTAGAGCTGTCTGGTACTTCAGTTGAAAAATTTGAGTCAAATGAACAAAAAATTTTATTAACATCATCTTTTACTGTCCTGGAAAAATTAACAAACCCTAAACTACTTACTTCATATTCTGAATCCTTGTGGTTAGGGAAGTACTAAGAACTAACACTGTGCTAGATCTTGTCAATGTTTGGTTGCCATTTGTAGACTTTGGGGTTTGGACTGATTTTGCTGTGTTACTATTTACAGGTATGACCTGCTCAAACCAGTGGAATAGAATTATTTGTTGCTTCATATTTCACAAGCAGTCTTAGAAGTGGTCTGAGTCCAGATGGCGATGTTAACACTAAGTAAAAAAGACTCCTGCATAAATTTTCCATTTCCTTCCCATTTCATTACAAGCACTTTTATTTCTGAAAGTGTAAATTCTTTAGAAAATTAACACACTTGAAGAACCATCCTGTCTTATGAGCATAAATGGGTTCAGTCAACACAATGGGCCCAAGAAGCAAACCTTTAAATTATTCTGGAATTAATGTATTACTCTACCTTGCCTGATAAAGCTTTGTCCTTTGGACTCATTCAGGTGTAATTTCCAACTCTCTCCTCTTTTCTTAGCGCTCCTTATGGATGCTTGCCTTTCCAAAGCAGGTCTTACATTTCACAGGCATCTTCCTACTGCAGTTCAGTCACCTCTGCTAAATCTCTTTATCTTTCTTCTAGAAAAGTAAGTCCTTGCACTTGTTTTGGCAGGTTGAAATATATAATGGAATATTTTCTCTCACAATGTCAGACCAAAAAATACCTGTGTACTACTTGTTGAATAATAATTGATCATGTACAGTCAATAGGAAATGCAGGGTAATTGAAACTGCTACCCTCCTCATCAAGTGGATTGGATCCTTGTAATTTCCTCTAAAATATGTTATTGAATACCCATCTTACTGCAACATACTGAGAATATTGCTCAGTATTTCACTTTGTCAATGAGTATCATGAGAGTGGACCGAGTAAGCACTGTGAGTTGAAGGCCATATGAGCCATTTAAACTGTGTTCTTTAACTGATCTTGCTCTCCCTGGGTTTACTGTTGTTCTAACTTAGTTTCCCATCTACTGAACAATTGTTAGTGCAGCTCCAACTTCTAAAGCTTAATCATAATGTACCATATCTCTGTGCTGACAGTCATTGCATTCTTGGTCATTTGAGTTGTTGCTCTAAGCAGGAAACATCACATTACTCTTTAAGAACATCTATGTTCTTGTCTGTGCATCTGCTTTCATCTCTCATATACATAATTCATAAAGAACCACAAATATTTTTAGTGTTTGTCAGGGAAGTTTGTGCTTGATTATTGGCAGTTTAAATACCCTTAACATTTGTGGTCAGAGTACTTTTCCTTAGTACTGTGATTCTACCCCACCAACCTCATCTACTCACCTCACCTGACTTGTTTTCTTGCAGTTCATTCTATTGTACTGTATTTACCACTTGCTATTATTTTGTAAAGCCCTATTTGTTCTTACTCTTTGTTATTCTTCTCTGCTTTTTTGCCTCATAAATCTCTTCTGTCTTTTTCTCACATTTTTTACCTTTCTCCTTGCACATTCATTAGTCTTCATCATTTAATTTCCCTTTGTTCTCTCTTGGGCTGTCCATTGCTCTTTGTCTCTTTTTCTTTTGGCTCCAATAACCACCATCAATCCAGAGATGAGATATTCGATCTTGATAAGCAGCTGTTTTTTAGCAATTTGCCATCCAATAGAAGTGCAAACTGCTTTGAAAAATCTCATGATAATTCATTACTCTGCCAGAGTAAGGTGAAATGCAGGGCAAAGATTTTGGTCAGGACCCATAGTCCCTGTTCACAAAAGGAAACCTTTTCAATAAAACAGAAAGAACCCCTCTAATGTGTTTACCAGGTGGAGGAATTACTAAAAGGATGACATTCTACAAGAAATACAGTTTTCTGTTGCTCAGATATAAGCTATTTGTACTGTTAATAGTGGCCATTACAAGAAGATTCAAATCTGTTCTGAAACCAGAACACAGGAGCATTTAGCTGATTAATTACCAACTTTACGTACAGCACATGTCCTCGTATCAGTGTCCTGATGGCATTACTTTTGGAAAACTCACTTGAAATGAGGATTCAGAGTTGAAAAGTTCATATAAAGAGCCCTGAGAAGCTGTTGCAGCAAAGCAAGCACATTCTTGCACAGGATAAAGAATTTAACAACTTTCCAGAACCTGTGTTCTCTTTTATTTGAGCCTACCAATTGCAAGTGCCTTCTGCAGTGGGATTTTAAAACTATCCATTTATAGGATAAGGACTGCAAATTAGATTGAATGCAGTTCAGTTTGTCAGATTTGTGCTTGAAACTGCAGGCACAACAAGGGAATCTGGACCTTGGCAGACAGTTTGGAGTTATTTAACAGTAACTGTAGTTCTCCAAAAGATACATAGAGAGCTTCTTGAAGTAGTAACATAAGCTTGCAGAATATTAGCTTGAATCTAAACACTGTGGAATAGGATGTGAACTGTAGTACATTTCCTTGCGCAAAGAGGTGGTTCAAACACTTACAGGAAACATCCCTGAGCTTGTAGCACCTGTGTATCCCCATTGTTGAATATTTACTTGTGCAATCTCTCAGAGTAGAAAACAGACAGATAGACAGAGGATTCCTATACATGAAGGGAAGGAAAGCAAAACCTGCAAAGTGAGGACATGCTTTGAGGGTGACATGTTGGAAGCAAGCCAGATAGAATTGACATTTGGAGATTACTACATTGATGTTTGCATCTTTAATTATCAATCTCAGTCCATCTCTACCCAATAGATGGTGAAGTCAACAGGAACTTCTCCATTAGTGTCAGCAGAAACTGGATAAAGTCACAGATGCTTTCTACTTCTGCAGTGTACTCAGAAATGTACTACTGAGCTCTTTAGTGTATTTCTCAATGTACTTCATTAGGGTGAGGCTGGGAATTGAACGGAATGCTATAACAATGCTCAGTAATGCTGCCTGTCCTCTAGGTATCTAACAATACTGTGCTGTCCTTGAATTTGGTTGAATGTTTTGAAAAAATTGATGGTATCAAAAAGAAGCAGAGTAAAAAACCAATATCTAACAATTCACAGCTTTAAATGACTTTATTTTTCTAACAGAGAGGAGCCCCACTTTCTCAAATAAAATCTATATTGTACTCTTTGTCTCTATGTCATATTTAATTACAGAATCACAAGATTTGGAAAGGAACTCAAAAGATCACCAAGTCCAACTCCCCTGCCAGACCAGGAACACTTAAAGTAGGTCACACAGGAACTCGTCCAAGTGGGTTTTGAATGTCTCCAAAGAAGAAGACTCCATAACCCATCTGGCAAGCCCATTCCAGTGCTCCATCACCCTCACAGTGAAGAAATTAGTCCTTGTATTTCTTTGGAACTTCTTGTGTTCCACCTTATACCCATTACCCCTTGTCCTATCATTGGACATCATTGAGAAGAGCCTGACTTCATCCTCCATACACTGGCCCTTTATGTATTTGTAAACATTAATGAGATTACCCCTCAGTCTCCTCCAAGCTGAAGAGCCTCAGCTCCCTCAGCCTTTCATCATAAGGGAGATGCTCCACTCCCACATCTTTCTGGCCCTGCACTGAACTCTCTCCAGCAGCTCTCTGTCCTTCTTTTATATCCACTATATTACAAAATACTGTGTTTTTTGGCCTAGACATTATCACATAAGCATTCATACAGAACACTAACCATTTGACCTACCTTGCTCACAATATGTACCGGTTGTTCCCAGAGGACAGTGACATGTGTAGCCATCAGGCAGAGGCACACAGGTACTGCCTTGCTTACACAGATTTGGAGGACTGTGCTCAGGTTCACAAACTGACACTGTTTCTGTGCAATATGCACCTTTCCATCCAGCCAGGCAGTCACAGCTGCAGTGGGAAAGTAAAGAAAAGGAAAGTTGAAACATTATTACCAAAAGAAGTAAACATGTTGGTAGCAAAGTAAGCAAGATTTTAAAGTTTACATACCTATATGCAGCCATCTAAACCAAAATGGCTAATAAAAAGGTTTAGTAAAGTTTCTTATTTAACTTTTGATATTTTAATTGCAAAATAAAAAGGTACTTAGTAAGAAACAGTTTATTTTGAATCTCAGCATTACAACATTAGCATCTGTAAAAAACCCCACAATACCCAAAAGCTTTTGGCTTTTTTTCTGTTTTACTCTACAAATAATTCAATAAGAACTTGGCTTCATAAACTAGGAGGTGTCAAAATGGACACCGAAAGAGAAAGGAAAGCAGTGAAAAGCAGTAATAAAAGTAAAACCAGATGTCACTCTAAGGCAACTGTTAACTATTCAAAATTTTAGCTAGTAACAGGAGTCTGTCAGCAACTGCCTTTCATTTACCCATTGGCTAAATTCTTATTACTGGCACATATGAGGTAGACTGACGTAGAAGAGGGTTGTGGATTTGAGCATTAGAGAGATGGCAATCTGAGTGTTATGTATTTATGGTTGGAAATCTATGCAACAAACACATTTTCTAAATGGACTGAATCATTGGACTTATTAGTGTCCGCTATTCTTTATGTCTTTCTTTATTCCAGGCCAGAAGAATATAACACAAAAATTCACACTAACCTGTTAATTTAAAATCAGTGTGAATTCTGAATTGTTGTTTACAGACTGCACTTGGCATTGATGTAAAAAGTGCCCTTCTTATTAAAACATTTTAAAATAGTTACAGTGATGTTAGACCTATTTGTTTTTTAGATATTAGTAATATGTTATAAAAAACCCAAATTCCCTTAAATAAAAGCACTTGTTGATTTTTCCCTGGAAGCATTGTCTCTCAAGGCTAAGAATGAAAGTCCTATATTTGGTTGAATTCCTATTCCGTATCTTTTTGCATATGTGCAAAATCTTAATTTTTTTTTGGTCTTGAAACTCACCGAGCTACACTTTCTCCATTAATCAGCCCACTGTTTCTGGGCAAGATATGAGGAGTCTGTGAAACTCTGCTGTTTTTCCAAACCTTCAGATCAGACAACATGTAAACAAAGCACAGCCAACAAGCCCTTCAGTGTGATAAACAGCTATTTGCAATGAAGGGGAGAACAGGACAGGACCTTGCAAAAGCAAAAGCACCTCGATTCATCAAAGTCAGCATCAGAACGCTTTCTGTCTCAGCTATAAATGTTATGCTTTGATGCATGAAAGCTACCAAGAAGGGGAAGTAATTTAACTCCCCGAGTGCAATCAGAATGATCCACTTCTTGGTCTGTAAAACAGTGTGTTTGAAGCTGAAGCTGCTGCTGTCAGGCAGCGTACACAAAGGTTCTTCCCCTTTCCCTTGCTTGTGGCTGCATATGTCTGTTTAAATTTCTTTTCATTCTTGTCTTTAAGGATGTAATGGATGTTAAGTTTTTAAATGAGTTATAAATTATTTGCACAGAGTTGAACATTTTTGCTATGGCCTACAGTTTCAAAGGTCTGTGAATGAATGCAACCTCTTCTGCTTATCACTTTGAATTGGACTGGGGTTGAGAAGTTCAAAATTTCCTAGTCTTTAGAGGATAAGGGAAGAGGCAGCATATCCAATCCTTTCCATCAGGTGGTCTGACATGCTGGTCTAGTTTTCTCTATATTTTGTTGGCTGTGCAATGTAGTTTCCTAAACTAAAAAAAAAGAACATTCTTACAGTCAACATGTTTAAAATATCATGCTCTACGCTGCATGCTCAGCCCTGCAACTTCCTATAGAATGTAAATGTGGTGTCAAGCCAAACAAATGATTTTACAGCTCTGCAAATTCAGACACCTGAATTTAGGTGTCTACATGTAGAATGGGCATATACTCAATGGAGATTAGAGGTCTGATTAATTTACCTGATGATATAGACTAGTTGAGATCAGGTAGATGTTTAGTGCCATCTGAAACTCCCTAAGGTATCTCATCTGGCTTCTAACTACTATTCCAGGAGGAATTGTCACATTTGTCAACATCACATGAATATCTCAGATACAGTAGGACATCTCAAATCCATATTGGCTTGTATTGGATACATCATGCTACCCGAACTATTGGAGATTTCTGGATATCCTTCTTAAATTTGTCAATAGCCATAACACATCATACACAAATTTCAAACATGTAATTTTCTATTTTTTTCAATTCTGTGCCATAAATAAAATTATGGAGGATATTATTGTTCCTTGAACATAAAGTTTTTCATTTTATTATTCAAATATTTCCTCTCTCTTTTGTTAGAACATAATAGTTGTGCCCTGCTGTCAGCCAGGAGAATGTAAAGTGTAATGCTGTATATTTCTATTTAAATCAAAGCATTATCCCTATACCAACTGAATTTGCATCTTAAGAGTACACATACTTCTGAAAGCAAGACATGAAAATAGCTCAAACCAGCAACAAAAACCTCTAGTGAAATGTCATCTCAGGAGAAAAATATTTGAATTAAAATCCAGTTCCCTCAATCACTCTACTCTTCAAAGGAACATGGATGATTTGAAAATAGAAAGAAATTCCCACTGAGAAAATGTGAGATGGTATTGCCAGCTACTACACATTGACAAAAATGCATGCTACAGCCACATCTCTTTGGCAAAATTCCACATCTTTTGTGAGAGGGAGAAGTGATCATTGCTGTTGTATGTATGCATATATACATAGTCTGTGAAGACCTAGCTGTCCTGAAATAGGAGGAGAGGAATGCAATTCAGTAGTAGGTCACTGCAAATTAAAAACAAACCAACCAACCAACCAATTAATCCCCCAAAACCAAATTAAGTCACCCTGACAATTTTAAAACAATCCCTAAACAAACCTGTAATGCAAATTCTGAAACTACAATGATGAAAGAGAATTTTGCCTTGAATGTCAATCTTCCAATGCAGCTGGGTCACCAGCTGCCACTCAACCCTGACACATAGTTTTACAAAGGTTCTCTAGAACTTACTGGTGGAGGCACCATGTACCTTAGAGCCTTTTTGGTTTGAAGAAAAATCATACACATAGACTCCACAATACAAAGCCTGTTTTTAATTCTTATCTGCCTTGCTGTCTGCAGTGTTTTCAGTCAGTGTCTTTAGATGTGTTAGATCACCACTATTCTCTTTCTAAGAGTTATGCAAATATGTGTAAATAAATGAACACATGTGGAAGCACGTGAGGGGAAACAAGAATAACTAATCCTGACAGATACTTTTAAAATCAAAAGTGCTCAGAAAAGGTTTTACATTTGCATTACAAAAGTGTTTGAAAACAAGACTTACTGCAATGGAAATACTGACACACAACAGTAATTTGGAACTAAAAAAGCACTTCCTTCTTGTATGCCTTACAATCTGGGCACTTCTACACTTAGTGATAAGGCATGAAAAACCCGAGACTCATCTTCTGGCTCAGCATTCCTCACCATCACTTATTATCCCATAGATAAGACAGGTTAACAGCTTATATGATGAACTGACCCAGTTCAAACAATTTTAACATGAGATTCTTATTAAAACGACTTGATTTGTTTGAAATAGATTAAGAAGGTCTTATATAAGCAGGCCAGCCAGCAGATCTAGAAAGTAAATGGTGAATGAACGCTTGAGAATGGTATGAAGAGTGAACATGGAAGGTGCATTTGAAGGTCATGAAAGTATCCACAGAAATCACAGCTGGAGGTACAGAGAACTGTGTGTATCAGCAAGAGACTGATCAGGAAGGAGGGATGCACAGGTGTTAAGAAAGGATGTTCCTAATGATTTAAACTGTCTCAGAACTTCCTGATGTTGGACAGTCAGTGATTTACTTATGAAAGGGGTTCTTAGATGAAAGTACTGATTTCAAGGAAACAATTGTCACTTGCTTTTGCCACATGATCCATATTAAGACAGTAAACCTCTCCATTACTTGTCCTCTGCTAGATAAGCTTAGTTTTAAAAAGTTTTTCTTAAACATCTAGTTCTTCCCATGTGTTTTGTAATAAGGAGGATGCCAGTGACTTCAGTGGAGCAGAACCAGTCCATGGATTTCTTTAAAAAGTTATCCAGCAAGTGTCATAACCTAATTTTATCCTTCCTTTCTTCCTTTCTTCCTTCCTTCCTGATGATGGTCTCCTGGAGATATCTGTCATTAAGCCACTAAATTACTGTAGTTATTAGTCTAGAGATTAGTCTACCGTATCTAGTCTACAAAAACTTGAAAAAAAAGTACTTACTAAACAGTAGAACCACTTTCCATGCACTTTCCACCATTTCTGCATTTTATTAAACTGCATGGGGAATCTTTACATTGTCCAATACTGCGACCGAAATTAGGGTGACCTTCTGGAGTCCCTGGTGATTTAAACTCTTGATTCATGCTGGTTCGAAATTGAACATCAAAAATGCAACCTCAAAAGTAAACACATAAATAAATGAATGACATTTAAAACAGAAATATAGGAAGTAAAAAAACCCCAAACATCAGGATGGTGTCAGCCCTCAGTGAATAGATTCCACCATTCCTCCATTCAATGAATGTGAAACCATATCATTCACATGAGCTAAAGCTATACGACTACTTATTGTTTAGACCAGTGAGTGGATGACTGTAAGTTCCTTCATTTGATGACAGCTCACACAATAGAAGTAATTTCTCAAAGGGAGTGACTAGGTGCAATTTTGTGATTAGACCTGTATGCTCCTACAGGAATGCATCCATATCAGACAAAAGTGTTCAAAAACAAGTCAGAAAAAAAGGTTTATGGAAACTAAGAAATCTGTTTAATGTAAAATATTCAAGAATCCACTAACTGACTAATATAATGCAGGCAGTCAATGTAGACTTGAATTTCCTTAGGCTGAAAAGGATCCTCTTTGGGAAAGACACAAATTTTCCTCTTCTTAAATGCTGCAGTCCCTGGTACACAAAGATTATGTTGCATATGATTTCATTTTAAAGTAGGTACATACTGTTCCTTTAGGCTCTTAATCTCAGAAAATAATTCAAAAGTTCATTGTATAATGAAATAAACACTTCCAGGGCCTGTTACTTGGTCCTAAGGTCAAGTAACTTGGTGTACTCATGATTACACTACCAAACTTTAATTACTTTCCAGAACAGTGTAGCTGCATCCAGACTACTGATGGGAAATGGTTCCTAGAGTATGTTAAGTCTCTAAATACATCAAATAATTGTTTGGAGAAACAATACTTGTCACAGGCCAAATATTTGTCAGGGATCATGTAGGAATTTGTAGAAGTGACAGAATGGCAGTGCCTAGATCTATGCCCTGATATTCTTTTAATTTGCTAATAACTTGATATCCCAAGAGAAAAGAGTAGCCAAAGCTTCAGATTGAAGCACAGAAAAGAAGAGAGAAGCAGTAGAGCCCATCTGTGAGAGACTGACCACATCCCCCATTCCCTGATGCCTAAGCCATTGAGGGGGCAGGAGGTAGAGATATCGGGAGCAGTGAGCTGGGCCTGGGAAGAAAGGAGAGAATGAGGAGGGAGATCTTAAAGCTCTGGTTGTAATTTTCTCATCATCCTACTCCCTTTTTGCTTTTATTCCATTCTGTTTCTTGTAGAATAAACTTTCCTACTTTCCTCTCTAAGTCAAGTACTGGAGTCTGTTTTGCCCAGAACTGTAATTGGCAGGGAGCCCTCCCTGCCCTTGTCTTAATCCACAACAACCTTGCTTATCTTTTTCCTCCCATTTCACTGGGGCTTCTGCCATCCTAACGAGGGTGGGGGTGAATGGGGGCACTGAGCGAGAGACTGTTGTGGTGCTGCTGTGCTAGCTGGGCCAAACCATGACACTCTGTTTATATTGACACATAACTGGTAATTAAAAAAATCATGTTAAACAATTTAAAAATAACCTAGATTGATGATTATTTACAGTCTTTGTATTACTGCTTCTTTGCTTTCAACAGTGTTGGTTTTAGGCCACTGTATGCTCAGCAAACCCTAACTAGTGGTTCATCTATTTATCAGAAGCAGATAAAGCATGTTCTGTTCTTCTGAGTCTTGCTGGAGCGCTAAGAAAATGCAGCCCAGAGCTCTGTGTAAACAATGGAAAGCACATTGAGTACCCAAGAACTGGTAAGGGCATAATGGAAAATGAACTGACATTTGTGTTGATGACTAGTTTAACTGTACCAGGAGAATACCTAGGTTAGAAACAGTCCTTGAGCACTTGTAAACAAAGTGTATAAGAGGGACAAGAGTATTTTTGTCCCAGCTTTTTTAGTTCAACTGAATGTTTAATTTTCTTATTTCTTCTAATTCTTAGTCAGTAGGATGCAGAGGAAGGACTCGGAGCAACAATTTGAGCCTGTTGTAGCAAGCACTACACAACCTTTGGACAGGGTTCAGCTGATGAATGAGCCTTCTTTCTGACCTGAATTCCCTTTGGTCTGACAGTTCTGGGCCTCTTTTAATGAGAGACTGCCAACTATTCTGAGTAGTGAAGAGATTTTCTGTCACAGCCAAGTTTGCAAAAGGAACTCAAAAGAAGTTTCTGAATTTTTGAGTTAAAGTTGTTTTGATCCCAAAGTTCAGAGTTTGATGCAAGTAAGCCTAAATCAGACATAGCAAGACAGTGAACTCATATAGGATGTATTGCCCTTTTGTTTACAATCTTTTGTCTAGTGACTCTTTATGCTACACTTAGAGCTTTCGGTCAATGCCTTTTTTTACTCTCAATTTAATTTATAGTTTTCACCAAAGTCCTGGAGAGTTCACAAACCACCAAAACCCCACCAACAACAGATTATGGAAACTTCAGAGATTATAATAAAAAAAGTACTAAAATTGCCCATGAGCTTGGCTGATTTGTCTGAGCTCTACCTTTAATAGTTTCTTCAGGTTCTCACAGGGGATGAAGAAAGTTTTCTAAATTGCTCAAGGTAACATCAAAAATTCTCCAGCCTATCAAAAGAACCTGTAGATCCTCAATTTTTCTAAGCTTAAAATTCCCAATATTTTGATTTTTAAATTAAAGTTTATTAAAGACATTTATTTTCAGTTTCCTTCTCCCCTATGGAAATTATTTGAACAACACCTAGGTAAGGGAGGAAAGGGTCTGAAACAGTAGCTGTACAGAGTAAAAATCCTAAATGATCACACGTAGAACACTGGGGACACAGTCTGCAGCAGCAACGTTGACCTCAATGTTTCTTGATCCAATAGTGATTGCTTACAAAAGGAGAGATACATTCTGGCATTAGAAGAAAAAAGGTTTTAATAAACCTTTTATAATTAGTCAATAACAATTTTCCAAAATTCTGAATGGTTTAATCAACTGTGTGTTAGATAAATTTATCTTGTCACTTCCAGAGCTTTTCTGTGACCTCCTTACAGCTGCAGATTGGCTGAAGTAAAATGGTTTAAAAATTTCTTTTGTTTTAGTGATATCTCAGTTCACACCCTGGATAAGGCCTATGGGGGTTTATTTCTGATCCTGAGGATCCTGCGAGAGAGCTGAAATGGGAGACTTCTATGCTAGAAGAAAGAATGAGATGCTGTCTATCTAAGAAAGTGAAATTGGTCATAGGGAAGTGTATCTTCCTTGAAAGTCAATATGCTCTGCAGAACAGCAACAAGCTACTACTGGGAACTGGAGCATAGAATGAATTAGCAAATGTAGGAGACTTAATAACTGCCAATGATATGGATAAAGCAAAATTGTTTACAATGTGCTACATGACAAAATTTTGAGGTGGAGGCCTTTTTTTCAAACAGTAATAGAACACAATAAATAATATGGCAACTAACAACAGGTGAACTTTGAAATATTTGTTGCTTTTTGGAAGAATATTCATCCTCTATTTGTTGAAATTTAGCCACTGCACTACAGTTGCAACATGAGGAACCTGAAAAAAATCGCAAAAGATTTGTGTTCAAGGTGAAGCACCAGACATTCCTGTCAGTTACCCCTAACATTAACATGTCTATAAAAAATCCAGAAGTACCTCACAAATATTGACACCGTTAAAATACCTGCATAGCCATTATGTTTATGAGGTGTGAATTAAGAAGATTGTGGCCAGCACATCAAGAAGAGTGTGGCCAGCAGGTTGAGGGAGGTTCTTCTCCCCCTCTACTCTGCCCTGGTGAGGCCTCATCTGGAGTTCTGTGTCCAGTTTTGGGCTCCTCAGCTCAAGAGGGACAGGGAACTTCTGGAGAGAGTCCAGCGCAGGGTCACCGAGATGCTCAGGGGACTGGAGCATCTTCCTTATGAGGAAAGGCTGCGGGAACTGGGACTGTTTAGTCTGGAGAAGAGGAGACTGAGTGAGGATGTTATTAATATTTATAAATATCTAAATAGTGGATGACAGGAGGTTGGAGCATCACTTTTTTTTTTTTTATGTTGTATCCAGTGAGAGGACAAGGGGTAATGGGATGAAGCTGGAACACAAAAAGTTCCACTTAGACATAAGGAAAAACTATTTTACTGTGAGGGTGATGCCCTGGCACAGATTGCCCAGGGAGGGTGTGGAATCTCCTTCTCTGGAGGTCTTCAAAACCTGCCTGGATATGTTCCTGTGTGACCTGATCTAGGTGAACCTGCTTTAGCATCGGGGTTGGACTAGATGATCTCTAAAGGTCCCTTTCAACCCCTACCATTCTGTGATTCTATGATTCTATGAATTAGCAAGCTGTTAAGAAGCTACCAAAAGTATAAATATTCAATCCGTACTTCCTGAAAAGATGGAGACAGATGAATTGTTAATTCATACAATTTTCTGAGTGAAAAGCTGGTTATAGGATAATAAATAGATTTTGAGGCTGTTTCTGTGTAAGAAGAAAAAATAAGGTGATGTCTGAAAAAGAGGCATTTATGTGGTCTTAGTGGAAATGGAGTGTAATAGTCTATGAAAGTGAATTTTATTGCTATGCTTGCCTTTCATAATGTGCCCCCAATTTTATAATTGAGGACTCAAACTTTGCTCTGCTATGGCAAAGTGATTTTTTTTTTTTTTTATTTTAAAGCCTTTCCCGTGCTTAAAATATATTGAAGTTTACCTCACAAATATTGAGCACGTTATTTCTATGGAAGTCAGGAATGCAAATAAAAGTGTTATGAACAAACCTTTTTCTTCATTACTGATCTAGTAGGAGATGAATTAAGATTTCTAGAGTTTCAAATATCCATTTCAAGATTGGAATTATTATCTATTAGATAAAAAACTGAAATAGTCCTCCTAGGAATTACTTAGGTACTGTTTAGAGACCTAGATCATGATGCCATGAAATAAAAATCAGATTTCATGATATTCTGTCAGAAAGAAGCTTTCAACATGAAAACTGTTATCCAAACCAGCACTACCAGTGACAATGGTCAGAGCTAGCTGGAAAAATAATCTAAATTACTATACTATAGAGAAAGAAAGTTCTTTTGAACTGATGATGAGGAACAGGGACATATAAGAAGAAATAACTTACTTATTGAATGTATATTTACTTATCAGAAAATATTAACCATTATTTGTGAAAGACTCTCTTGGCGTCATGTTTCTTAGTTATAGTAAAACAATAAAAAAGACATAAGAATATCAGCCAAGGAAATCATAATTTGCTTCCTTATAAGACAGAGATTTTAGATCTTTATATCATAGGCAACTGAAATAATCTTATGCATGTTTTAAAATAAATTGAAAATAGTATAATATTTACCTTCAAAGCCATTCTTAAATCTGGATCCCTTTGGTAGGAGTTCTGGAGTATATTCACCATAGCCTCCTAAATAAAACTGACTGAAGACATTGAGTCCAACCAGTGTCCCAGGAGAAGTGACAGTTTTATTCTTCTGATCATCCACCTTCCAAAGAAACATTTATATTTTACATTATTTAAGAACTCCCAATGAAGACAATCCTCCAAACTTAACAGGGAAGCACAAAAGTATTTTTTAGGCTTTCAATATAAAAGGGGAAAAAAACCCCAGGACTTTAATCTAAACGCAATGCTTCTAAAAGAAATAATTCCTTACCTTCAGCCAACCTTTTTGGAGATATCTGCCAAGATGGATGACATGAATATTGAGTGTCAGATCAAGTGGTTTACTAATGACAGTTGCTGTGCCAGAACCTAGATTGTAGCTATATAGTACTCTGCCATTACGGAGGCCTAGCTCCAAGAAATCATCTCCATTCAGATCTGAAAAAACAAAATAGAGTAACTACTTATTCCAGGAGTTAGTGCATACTGATGCATAAAATATGCTCCAAATCATAGAGTCATAGAATGGTAGGATTGGAAGAGACCTCTAGAGATCATATAGTCCAATGCCCCTGCCAAAGCAGGTCAACCTAGATCAGGTCGCATAGGAACGTGTCCAGGCGGGTCTTGAAGACCTCCAAGGAAGGAGACTCCACACCCTTCCTGGGCAGCCTGTTCCACTGCTCCATCACCTGAGCAGTAAAACAGATTTTTCTTATGTTTAAATGGAACTTTTTATGTTCCAGCTGAAAACACATCAGTTTAAGAAAATTTTAGCCAAGATTTTAACTTTTGTATATATTTTTAATACTCAGTGTCTAACCCGTAACACTATTTACAGTATTGTGGATGTAAAAATAAAGACCACAGAGATTCTAAAGATATTTGCAGGCTTTTTGGAGAAAGTTCTTTTTCACAGTACAGTAGGTTAGTGACATCCACAAAACCTGTTGAACCTGCTGGATTTAGCAGTTGTTGCTGTTCTGCCTGCCTGAAGCGTGAATAAATTCTGAACTTTTTCCAACATGTTAAAAAAAAACGCAAATTGAAATTCCAAGTTGCACGTAAGAATAGACCATGGCTTTAGTCCAGTATGGTTTCAGCTTCCATAATAGGTACTTTTAACAGCCTCAAAACTTGAGGGCACCTGCTGCTGAGAGGTAAGGGGAGCAACAGGGATATGGGCTTGAGGAATGTAAATTCTGTCAATTCTTTTTCTGTCTGATAATAAGCACATCCATATATTTATATTTATATTTATATTTATATTTATATTTATATTTATATTTATATTTATATTTATATTTATATTTATATTGTTCATGTTCACGTTCATGTTCATTTTCATGTTCATATTTATTTACCTCCTCTCATAAATAAAGAACTAGTAAGTTTTTGGAAAGGATAGATTTGTTAATTCCAGGTAATTAGCAATGATTCATCCTGAATTCATCTAAAATTTGAAAAATCTTATTTTGGAAACAGGTGACAAAAGCTGCCGTTCTTTTGCAGTACTGCAATCTAAATACTCCTGGGGAAAGCAATACAGGTGGATTTTCTTTTGATTTTACGTTATTACTCTCTGGACACAGGGCTCCAGATGAGGCCTCAGCAGGGCAGAGTAGAGAGGGAGAAGAACCTCCCTTGACCTGCTGGTCACACTCTTCTTGATGCATCCCAGGATGCCATTGGCCTTCTTGGCCACAAGGGCACATTGCTGGCTCATGGTTAATTTATTGTCAACCAGCACTCCCAGGTCTCTCTCTGCAGAGCTGCTCTCCAGCAGGTCAATCCCCAGCCTATACTGGTGCATGGGGTTGTTCCTTCCCAGATGCAGGACTCTGCACTTGTCCTTGTTGAACCTCATGAGGTTCCTCTCTGCCCAACTCTCAAGCCAGTCGAGATCCTGCTGAATGGCAGCAGAGCCTTCTGGGGAATCAGACAGTCCTCCCAGTTTGATGTCATCAGTGAACTTGCTGAGGGTACACTCTGTCCCCTCAGCCAGGTCGTTGATGAAGATGTTGAACAAGACTGGCCCCAGAACCGATCCCTGTGGAACGCCACTGGCCACAGACTTCTGTCTCGACTCCGTGCCATTGATCACCACCCTCTGGGCTTTGTCACAAGAGATTAGCCATGACATCAGTGCTCATGGTTTAGACAGAGATGGTAGTGAAGGGGAATCAGGCAGAGTACTGCAAGAAAATGCTAACTATGAGAATGAGATGAAATGGAGAAAGGGGAATATATAAGCAGAATATTAAAAACTATTCCTTACAACAAGATTGCAGACTGTGAAAAGACTCTCACTCCTCATGGTGACAACACTGTTGCCTCACATACGGTAAAAGTACATTCATTATTATAACAACAGCATCTTCTCTCAGTGAAATAATGTGTGAAATAATCACTTGGTAAGAATTACTGCTTTCTGGTAATTAAAAAGGGATTACTCAGTCTCTGCAACCATTTAAACTAAGGAGAAAATACGTAAAACTGCTACACATCAATTTACCAAATGCCTCACTGTTTCTCAGTCTTGCAGACAGCTGGTGCTCTGCTGCCCACCCATTGTTTGACCTGGGGCTGCAGAAACACATTACTGCTTTACAGCAGTGTTCATGAAAAAAGTGATATACAAAATAATAAGAAGTCAGGTTTCTAATTGACAACTATATGACAAGCCAGAATGCTAGTATCCTCATTAGTAGAAATCAGTACATCAGTAAGGTTTTGTTTTGCTCAGTTCAGATAAATATGGTTGCAAGACCTATGAGTTTGACAGTACAAGATACATCCTGCAGGCAGGCCTTTTTGAGACAAACTGTAGTGCAATGTGTCATTTATTTTTAAACATTGAAAATAAAAAATATATTTTAATTGCTGTAACTAAAAAAAAAAAATCAGGTTATTTTGCACCATTGGTGCTATATATTTCATATTTGTATCATCCCTCTCTTGAGTAAACATAGTGGACAAATTGGTATAGTTTTTGTTTGGTTGCATTTCCTACAATTTCTGTACTGACAGTTTGAAATTCTGTTTCCAAGGTTGCAAAAACTTACCTAAATTCAGTGGTTTATTCTTGTCACTAAAAAGAATGTTCTAACTATTCATTTGTGTTTGTATTGCAAAAGAACTAGGTTTAGACCTAACAACACATCGACAAACCTCCCTCCTAGGCTTCAACAATCCAGTTTGGACAGCTCCAAAACAAAAAACCAGTTCATGCTCCAATTGCAGAAATAATTAAAGCAAAAATAAGTAATATGTTTCCAATTCCAATTAGTTTCTACCCTGTCTACTTTAAGTCTGCATTAACGTGTCATTAATTTTTTCTCCAGTTTCATCGATATTATGGGTCCTGTGTGGACAGCAATGCTGAGATGGACAGAACACAAGTAATATTGCAATTTTACCCCCTTTGAATGCTGAGGCTATGCCACCCTGCCACTGGAGTGCTGTGAAGAGATACTTCAAGTACTGCAAATGATTTTAAGTAGATTTATATAACCTGTTCTCAGGTGCATTAATCAGACCAAATTAAATATTTTGCTCTATGGATTGTAGCAGAACTTATCCACAGCTAGCTCGAGTTTACTTTCATTGAGTGATGATCTCAGGGGTTATGATCTCTTATTTTACATAAATAACACAGAGCCCTGTTCTGGTTGCCACAGGGCTGACTTTCGTTGTTGAGAGTCCTATGGGCCATGGAAGGGCAGCCACTGTGACAATAGCATCAATTCATGGCTGCTCCAGTAGCAGGTCAGTTGAGGACACAGGAAGAAGAAATGGCAGAGAGGCTGTGACACGTTGGGTGAATGGATTGATTTTCCAATAAAATAAGTATCAGTGGAACAAGATTTCAGACAGCATCTCTCAAAACTGCACACCAAATAAATACAATCAATAACGAAATCTATGTTTACAACTGAAAAGAGAACCTTAATCTTCTGGTTTCCATTTGTTTGGTTCAGAAATATGTTACCTTGAGAGACAGATTAACTGTTGACTTTAAATACCGGAAACAATTATACTTCTCCTTAAAGAAAAGAAATGTTTACACAACCTGATTGTTTACTGTGTGTTTACAAAACAATATGGTATTGAAGAGATTATTGAATCAAGAAAAAAATAGGTGTATTTTTATCCTACTTGTTTAATGAGTATTTGAAAACCTATGAGAACAGATAACGAAAATAAAGCTTACCTTGGCCCTTCTGTCCAGTGAAAAAGATCAGGTTGTCTTGTAAAGATGAGTGGTGGTTTGCCAACTGAAACTTCAAGCGGAATTCATAGTATAAAGTGATATTTGGGATTGTAGAATAGGCCAGGAATGAGGTATAGCCAAAGGCATCTGTGCCACTGAAACTCGGTTGACTAATATGAATAGCTGGGTTAAAAAATAAGAAATTTGGTGTTACACTCAATTATTTAACAGATGTATTTGCAAGTTCTATTAATAGCACAGGTTTGAAATGAAAACCTAATAAATAATACTAATGATTTGGTAAGTTGTAATATTTTACACACATGTAGATACAATTTGTCTTTCCTCTGAGTGTTATCTTTTCCAGCTTTTGTAAATAAGCTAATTTTACAAATGAATTATTGTCAACTACTGCCATCTTCTGGACTCTAGAAAGCATTGTTACAAATACAAGTACAGAATCACAGAATCTTAAGGGTTGGAAGGGACCTCAAAAGATCATCTAGTCCAAAACTCCTGTCAGAGCAGTATTTGCTCAAAACTCAGGTAAAGAAAACATACAAATAAATTTTCCTATTAAAAGGAACGCCATCTCTGACACACATCTTCATAGATAGATGAATAATAAAAAGAAACATCAAGAAAGGATGAATTTACAGTACAATGAATAGGACTTGCAAGAAGGATATTGTTTGCATTTACTCCATCGTTCAGTAACCAAAATGCATAATTTACAGCACTGATAAATTATTTAACCTTTTTAAAATGTCATTTAGGTTTGATTTAATTTGAATTTCCTTTATCTTGGGCACTGATGAAGCAAACTATGTAGCTTCTTCTGAAGTACCTTTGTCATCTATATCCTCCTGCTTCATCCAAAGCTGAGAAGGCTACAAGTTCATTCAAACACCTACCTGTTTTGTGACACAAAAGATTAGAATTTATGCTGAGAAAAGATGTGAGATTAAAAAGAGCAAATAAAATCAAGTCGATATACACATCTGTCCAGTTAACACAGTCAATGGAGCACTGGTACTAAATACCCTAAGGGCTACAGTCACATGTAAGCATGACAATGTTATCACCATATCTAGTTTGTGGAATCTGTTTCTAAATTTGCAGCCTGGAAAACCTGCCATATCAGCATTGAAGTGGCAGATGTTGCCTCAGCATCAGCATCAGACAAAAGGCTCTGACAAACCTTTTCTAGCACAGACTTGGAGTCTGCAGTAACATGGAGCGTACGGTCTCATTTATAAAGCAGTACACACATGTGGCACATGATGCCTTGTTCTGTGATATTAAATAGGAGCTAGGAAATTTCCATATGAAATGGTGATTTTGTCTTAATTAGAAAAAAACTGGCAATGAGTTTATTTTCAACCTAGTCTGACTAGACGAGTCTCAGACCTTTGTGAATCATGTGCTGCATTGGAGGGAAAACAACTGCTCCCTATTTGAATCTGATGTTCTCAGGAAGAGATGAAAGACAGGCAGCTCCTTTAATACAAAGTATTCTTTTTTTCTTTGTTTCTTCCTTTTTTTTCTTCCTTTTCCTTTCACGCTTTCAGGTGAGGGAGCCCTGGCACAGGCTGCCCAGGAGGATGTGGAGTCTCCTTCGTTGGAGGTCTTCAAGATCTGCCTGGACATATTCCTATGAGATCTGATCTAGATGGACTTGCATCTGCAGGGAGGTTGGACTAGATCATAGAATCATAGAATCATAGGATGGTAGGGTTGGAAGAGACTTTTAGAGATCATCTAGTCCACCCTCACAGTACAATAGTTTTTTCTTATATTTAAGTGGACCTTTTTGTGTTCCAGCTTCATCACATTACCCCTTGTCCTGTTGCTAGATACAATAGAAATAAGGGATGTCCCAAGCTCTTGACACTCACCATTTAGATATTTGTAAATATTAATAAGATCTCCCCTCAGTCTCCTCTTTTCTAGACTAAACAGCCCCAGTTCCTGCAACCATTATCTGACTCAATTCTTTCTGGAGTGCCATGTCACCATAGGATTTTCTTTTCAAGGCCCAGGATGGTGTTCCAGGCAGTGGCATCATAGAATCCAGATTTAGATGATCTTTAAACCTCCCTTCCAACTCCTATCATTCTGTGATTCCATGATTCTATGATTCTCTCTATTTAATAATACACAAAATATTTAAGACACAAGAAGATTTTAAAATAGAGGCCTACATGTTTATTGTATTGTCCCACCTTCCTTTATAATGGGAAAGGCAAATTCTATCATATACCTCCATGGAGCCAGGTAATTTAGTTTGCTGACACAGATCACTGAGAAGTGATCTGATAAGTTATTCCCAGCAGAGCAAAACACTTTATTCCCAGTATGAAGTATGTCCTGCATGGTGATCTACAACAGCAGGACATGGACAGTCTGCTCCCTCTGACCAGGTGTGGCACAATATACAGAAAATTGTGATATATATGTATATCCATATTACTGGATTATTACAACATACCGGTTTCAATTTCACTGCAGTACGGACCATCGTAGAAGAAAAGGCTCAAAGATCTTGATTCATACTTACAACTAAAACCATATTTCATTTAAGCAAGAATAGTTTGGTTCTTTGAAATGAGGGCAGCAAATACAGGGCTACTGAGAGTCAGCTTTTTTCTGTGTGTTTCCTTATGTAACAAAGTAATGGATTTACTGGGTGGAAGTTTCCTTGGAGTCACAATAGAACAGTTGATAACAAAAATGTTCCAACTTAAAGTTATTTTAAAAACTCATTTATCTTTAAATAAGTCTACCTAAAATGAGACATGTGTTAGTCTTTTAAGAAGGGGGAAGTGGGAACGGGCCTTAGTAAGTCAAATACGTTATTCAAGTAAGTTCTTTTTTTATAGAAAGTTGTTATCCAGACTCCAGAGACTACTATCACCATTCACATGTAGCCTGTGATGTTATATATGGCCTGTGCTCCCAACAGTACTGAAAATATTGGCCATTCTCTCTTGAATTGTGTTTTCACTTAGTGTTTCCTCTTGCTTTTAGGATAAAGTCTAAGAAAACAGGTCTGAAAGAAAAATTATTAGGCCAAATTGATGATGAAGTTCTATAGCAAAAAAATATCAGAAAGTAATAGAGAAAGATAAGAAATGGTACAAAAAAATGTTAATACCAGTCAATATAGATGGCAATACTCAGTGACTACAGACAGATCATGTATGCTATATTTGCTCAACTGTCAAATGTCAAAATCTTGACACTGTTGAGCAGGCTTCTTGGAGACACCTCAGCACTAGTCCAAGTTTGAAACATCTTAGGCAGAAATGCCATATTTTAAAGAATATTGTGCAAAGTCCTGAAGAATGTCTATCAGAGAATGTCAATGTAACATATTAGTTGGGAATTGCTGAAGACATGATAGATATTTATGAGAGCATGATGAATGAATGAATGTCCTGCATCCATGGTCTTTAACACAGATGCACTCTGAACGAACATCTATATGAAGAAGAAGATGGGAAGAAGATGGCAAATCTATCTTCAATCCAAAACGTGATACACATTTACCTGCCCTACAATTTTACCTATATTTTACCAGAACTGCATACAAGAATTGCATTTTACATCTGAGGAAAAGTTACATATAATCATACTTTCTGCACCCTCACAAAGAATTCTGATATGTAGTAGTTTTTTTAATGTAATATAAATCCATTTTATTTCACATTGGTATTTAGTAATCATTAGACTTTTTTTTCATTTCACAGTATTTTTTACCTGTATTTCTCTGTATTTGTTTATTATAGGAAAGAGTCCTTTCTAGGCCCCAAGCTGCCCTCTCGTTAGAAGTAATCTGCACATGTACACAGTGCATGACAGTCATCTAAACAAATGAGGGCATCTGTGATACAGACGCCACAGAACAGGTGACCACTTATTATTGCACTTTATGTCAGTGGAAAAATTAAGCACATCTAGGATGCAGTGTCTTTCATATAAAACACCTGCCTTATACAGGTCAGGTGAGTGGTATTCTAAAATGCTTACTTCACTCCGCCAAATACAAAAGTAGCCTTGGATTGTTAGAGTATTATAGGTTTCTAAAGTTAAAGCTATAATACTAAAGTTAAAGATGGGATGAAGCCCACCTTCTCTATATCCTGCAACTACTTCCCATTCTGCATGTTATTTGTCTCTGGTCTTCATTGCCACAAAAGCTAAATGATTGAGAAATTCTGAACTAATATTCTATGAAAATGAAGACACACTTTTTTTTTTTTCCTGATTTAAAAGCATGGGAACCATAATGCACTCAGCAACTAAATTATTTGCACAAAGTCTGCAATGTGTTGAAGACTTGAGCTCTTGACAGTCACTGAACATTCTTTGCAAAGTGACCTTTCAATTTCTTTTCCCTGGATGTCTGAGCACAGCCCCTTTCAAAACCGACAACAAGAAGCAATTTTCACAAATAATTTCTGTCTGACAACTTGAGCATCTCCTCTCAGCTCTTTATGGTCTTCTCATACAGTTTTTACTGTGCATTTCACTGGGGCCATGAAGTATATTCAACAACATATCCAACATTGTAGGTGTTTAAGACATCTCTGCCAAACTATAGGTTCTAGATGTAGCAAAAAACATCACCAGTCAACATCTTTTAGGATAAACAATTTATCTCAGAATAACAGCACAGTAACAAATACAAATCAGTAGTACAATTACCCAAGTTAAACCAACAGTAAATCCAGTGATAGTGGGCTAAACATAATGTCTGGCACACAAAGATTTATGAAACAGTGATTACCAGGAGGAAGTAGACTGTGTCTTCTAATTCAGATGGGATCCACTGACAGACTTCGGGAATTTCAGATTCCCTCATCTAACTATCCTTTTATATTGGTGGCTCGTGGAAGCACCATCTGCACCTTTCAACCAATCCTCATACCCTTCCCTTGCTCCCCTTGGTGATGTGAGCTTTGTGTGTTCATGGTGCTTGGATGCTTGCATGACCAACATGTGGAGCTCTATCTATGTAATATGTGATTACTAAATGAAGAGATACTGCATGAGGCAAGAGGAGCCCCATAGGCATGTTTCATGAAAACTGTTGCACATTATTTTGGTTTAGTTTTTCACATCTTTTTCTACAGTATTGAAACAGTTTCTCACACCTAGTAAAAGCCAGAAGCAACATCTAATTAACTACCCTAACCTTAGCAGGTAGGTACATGCAGTAAGTGTTTGAAAACAGTTCTCCTTATGCTGGGCTCTGGAGAGTAAAATATATTTAGAAATGTTCATTAATCATGAGAAAAAAATCTTCTGGCTAATTCATAATATCTAGCTCAAAAGCTATTCTATATCTTAACTATTTCTGGACCACTGCTTATGGATTTTATACATTTTTAATCCTGTTTGTTCTGTATACTAAATGTCATTTATTAAGAGATCTTTATCCAATCACACTAAAAAAATTAAGGTTATCAGTTAATGTCCATGAGTGCAAAAAATTCAGTCTTTGAGATACTCTTCATGGAAAGACCTTCATGAACCTTCAGTTTGAATCTAATAGAGACTAATTTGCCTTACATATTTTTTACTTTAAAGAAATTTTAAAATAATAACCTTCTATGAAAAACACTGTGATTGGTAAAATTGTGGCAAGCAAGGTAACTCCACCTTTTTGGTTTTTTTCTCTTTATTTTCACTATAAAGCTATGGAATAAAACCTGTGCAGAAAATTGTATAATCTCACAATAAGATCTCTTCCTTGAAACACAGACCTTCAAAATATTATTTATAAAATGTTTGTGTCTGGTTGAAATAGCAGAGGGTGCAGTTCACCACTTTGGGTTATTTCCCTCTTGCAGAATACAGTCTAAAGTGGTAAAGAATAGAATAGAGATGTGTCCCCATGACTCTGGTTAGGGGCCACGTAAAAACATACTCCAAATTAACACTATATCTAAACCACATACTGCTCTGACAGAGTACTGAAGCCTTTTATCAACTTTTTATCCTTGATCTTGTCCTGTGTTTCTCTGTCAGTCCTACACCACTCATCATTGTCCTGTTCTGCATTCTCAGTACTGAGAAAGTAATTAGGTGTGATATGTCCCATTGCCTCACAAACAAATAATGACAAATTATCCCATTATATAAATATATTAATATGGTTGACTACCTACTTAACATTGCTCATCTTATTAGAGAATAAAAGTGGGAGGTGAAAGAGAAATCAACTATAGTTTGAAAAAAAGTCTTAACAAAGAGGAGAGAATAAAATGACAAGAAAGAGAATAATGGTGTCATTATCTTTGAGTTTTCTGTTATGAGTTAAAATTAATGTTCCTTTCAGTATCCACTGCCAATACATCTTGAACCACAGCTTTGCAATACATTGCAAAAAAATAGACAAATGAAAGGTATAGAATGTGATGAAGATTTCAGGCTGCAGATATACACCAGATAATCCATTTTTTTTATATTCTCGTTGACTAACTGTGAACAGTTATCAGCTCAATGTCTGGCTACAGATCAGCAGCCATATACACTATGGGTATTATTAATTTCTCCTAAATACCTGCTCACATATTTGCAAAGACAAAATTGGAAAAAGAATGGAAATTACTACCAAGCATTTTACTTTCTGGTCTTCCAAAATGAATTCACCCTGGCTGAATGCTGGGTGCCCACCAAGTCACACTATCACTCCTCAGCTGGACAGGTGAGAGAAAATATAATGAAAGGCTCATGGATCAAGGTAAGGCCAGGGAAATCACTCAGCAATTACCATCATAGGCAACACAGGTGACTTGACTTGGGAAAAATTTATTTTTATTGATTTAATTTATTGCCAGTGAATTCAGATTAGGATAATGAGAAATAAAACCAGTTCCTGAAACACCTTCTCATTACCCCTTCCTTCTCAGGCTCGAGTCCCAAATTCTCTACTTCCTTGCCCACAGTGGCACAGTGGGTCAGGGAAGGGGAGTTATGGTCACTCCATCACACAATTGTTTCTGCCGCTCATTCCCCTTCAGGGAAGGACGCCTCACGCTCTTCTGCTCCAGTGTGAGAGCATGGGAGACAGTTTTACGTGAACTTCCCACAAGCTGCAGTTCTTCATGAACTTTTCTAGCATGGATACCTTCCATGAGACAGTCCTTCAGCAACAGACTGCTCCAGTGTGGGTTCTATACAAAGTCCTGATGATAAACCTGATCCAGCCTGGACTTCACTCTGTCCATGGGTTCACAGATCCTGTCAGGAACCTGCTCCATCTTGGACTTCCCATGGCATCACAGCTTCCTCCAAGCATCCACCTGCTCTGATGCGGGGAGGAGCCACAGAATCTGCTCTCTGATGGACTCTGTGTCTGTAGGGGTAGAGCCTCACCATAGGCTGCACCACAAGCTGCAGGGGAACCTCTGCAGAATCCATCATTTTTACTTGTTAATTTCATCCCATTAATTATTACCTAATGCTCCAATCTATCTAGACTTCTCTGCAAGGCCTCCCATCTCTCAAGGGAGTCAACAGCACCTCCCATCTTTGTATCATCAGTGGATTTGCTAATGATGGATTCAACTCCTGCTTGTAGATCACTGATAAATATCTCAAACAGGACTGGTCCTAGAACTGAACTCTGAAGAACATCGCTGGTGATTGGTTGCCAACTAGATATAGTCTCATTCACTACAACCCTTTGAGCTCTACCTTCATCCACTTCTTCACCCAGTGCAGCATGAACCCACTCATTCCACAGTTGGCCAACTTGTACAGAAGGATGCTGTGAGGGACAGGACAAAAGCCTTACTTAAATCCAGAGAAACTATATACATCACCTTCCTTTATTTCACCAAGTGACTTTGTTGTAGAAGGATACCAAATTAGTTAAACAGGACTTTCCTTTAGTGAACCCATGTTGACTATGCTTGATGATTGCATTGCTCTTTAAATGCTCTTCAGTAGTACCCAGTGTAGTCTTCTGCAGTTTTTCAAGGAACTGAGGTTAGACTAACAGGTCTGTAGTTCTCTGAGTCATCTCTCATGCTCTTTTTGAGGATTGCAATAATATTGACCAGCTTCCAATAAGCAGGGATCTCCTCAGACTCCCCAAGTCTTTGGTAGATGACAGAGAGGGTTGCTGCTATAACATCTGCCAGCTTGTTCAGAACTATGGGACTTGTGAGCATTCAGCTGATACAACTGATTCCTTACAATTTCATTGTCTCCTAATGAAAAGTAACTTTTCCTGCACTTGTCATCCTCACACTCAGGCAACCAGGTAGCCCAAGTTCTATCAGTATTATTAAAGACTGAGGAAAAAAATTCATTGAGTGCCTCCACTTTTTCTTCATCCCTATTAAGTCAGATGACCAACAGTATCAATCCAATGCTTTCTTTAGATGATTACTTGCTATTAACATACTTTAAAAGCTTTTCTTTTTATCTGAAAAAAACACTGGCCTGTTTCAATTCTAATTGAGTTTAGCACTCTGTGTCATCTCCCTGCATAAGTGAACCACAGCTCTGTGTTCTTCCTGTGAAGCCTGACCTCACTTCCAGAGATCATAGTTTCTTTTTTCTCTTCAGCTCTAGAGGGAGCTCCTTGTTCAGTCAAACTGATTTTCTGCCCCACTTGCTTAACTTACGACATAGTGCTGCTGTGTACTTGTTTTACTAGTTTTGCATGAAAGCTCTTTTCTTTAATAGGCAACCTGCTTTTCTTACCAGAAACATTGGGACGTGTAAGGAGGAAAAGACAAGGGGTGCTGGAGGTGCAGAGTGCTGCAGTGCCAGCTGAGAGTTCCAGATGTCTGAAAGACTATTACTTGCAGAGTTAGTGATTCCCATAATGGATAATTCAGGTTAAATGGGTAATTGCACTCCCTACCCCCAGTAAATACTTAGGTATTCCTTTTATTTGTCTAGTCACAGAGCCCATATGCCCTAGTAGCTTAGTTTATTTCTGTAATGGCTCATAACTTGTACTTCTGTTTGGAAGCTGAGATTATAAAAGTGATTGCCCTGCTCAAGGATGAAAACATGAACCTGAAGGAGTGGTAATACAACAGTGCCACTAATAGTGTGTGAGTGTGCCTATGTGTGCATTGTACAATTTTTATGACATTCCTCACATTGGAGGGGAGGGGGGAACTAAGGTCCAGCTAAAAGCAAATTATCCAGAAAACAAATTCTCTTGAACAGGAAGAAGAGCAACCCTGATCAGCAATCCCCAAAGTCTCTTACCACTGACCAGAAACCTTGCAATGCAATTTTTTGGTTTTTTTTTAATCTGAGTAAATTCCTTTGGGCATCTGCTGTCACTGAACCGGTACATTTTAGTCTCAGACTCAAACAACTCTGAAGGTGACATTGTGTGCCAAACATAGCTGGAGAGAAGCAATTCACTTGCAGGCTGATTTTCACTCTACAGAGCTTGGAGCAACTGACTATTCCCACTTCAGCACTTTGAAATGAATTTTATACATGGGAGGAATATATCCTACAGAAAACCTTCTGGAATCCTTTGGGCATTACCATAAATGTTGCTCAGAAATGTTTCAAGGAACATTGTTACAGATTGCTGTGAAAGTACGCTGCGGATGGCCCTTTCAGTATGTGTGTGAGTGCGTGTTAAATACAATGTCACAGTTAGGACTCCATCTTATGTTGCCATATATGCTCATACATGAAACACATAATGAAACTGAAATACTGAAATTTAGTCTAAAATATTGCAATTGACACAATTTCTCATCTTAGCAATGCACATTGATTTGAAATTTCTCTTTTAAATTGAACTTTGTGTAGCCCTTGCTCTCGATTCCTCTCGATTCCTGGCTTAACAAAATGCTTCACATTATGAGCCACAGCTTCCCAGAAGGGTACACTTTCTTGTGTAACATATAATTAACAGCACTAGCAAGATTTTAGAAGTCCAAGTGTTCATTTCTATTCCTGATGAATGAACCATTTGTGCTTCACTCACATTTAGGAAGCCATCACAACTGCAATACAATAATACCCTGATATTTCCTTTTTTTTTGGTGTCATATATAAAAAAATTCCTTATACCCAGGTATTTCAAACACACTGTCCTTATATTTTATAGACTATATTAATTTCCTGTACCAAACAAAGAACATATCCAGTCTGTACTTAGATGGAAGTGTTAAAAAAAGTAGAAAAAAGAAGTAAAAACCGATTACTGATATAATAACAATTTTTTTTTTTTTTGAGATACAAGAACAGTGTCCTAAACTCTGGTTATTTTAGTGAGATACAACAGTAATGGTTTAATATTTTAACAGTTTAGGCTCATTAAAATGATGGCATTTATTTCATGTTCAAAACACCTATTTAGCCCCATCTCTATTCAAATCACTGAAATGCAGTGCTCTGCATTTTAAGAGTTGAAATATGGTGATATGGACATTTGTCTAGCTATCTGAGCTCTAATTTTCTCTTTGGATTGAGTAAACAACACAGATTTTTATTTAAGTCTTTGATTTTATGAAATTACAGATTTCCCTGACAGGCAGTTCTAGTGCTAACTGAATCCTCGCTTGCTTCCGTAACAAGTTGTTGATGTCTTCCTGAACTAACTTTTAAAAGAAGTAAAAGTCAAATGCATTCAGAAATTTTTAAAAAGCATTTTACAGAAAAAAAATCCTCCTACAGTTGGAGACTGTGTATTCATTTGGTCAGAAACTGTGCTATTTGTAAACACTTCTATTCACCAGTATGATCCTAAATACTGAAGGAGATTTACAATCTACAAGAAACATAATGCAAGCAATTTCTTGCTAAATTAAATGTGAAAGAAAATTTATCAGACTAGGGCTTGAATGTTGGCCGCTTTAACACAAAACTATTGAAAAGCCAGAGCTCAGTAACTGGACTCAGTTTAAATGGTACAGGTCCCTTTATGTACAGCTTAAAAAAACCAGAGTCACTTGGGAGATAACCACAACATCTAAACATAGTCTCTGTGCCAATTTGTTGCATATTGATGATATGCATTGCTAAACAGTCCCAGCTTTCTGTTTGGGTAAGTGCTTAAATTTTTGTTTCAGGCAACTCCACCTCCCTGAGTTGAAAGGCATGCAGGCATTTGACTCTTCAAATCAGCAATGTTTAGTTATGTGATAAATGTTTGCCCACACCCCCACAAAGCAGCAGAGAGCAATAATGGCAGAGGGAACTCAATGAATACCCTGTTCCAGTTACTCCCAGCCTCTATCCCAAGAGCCATCAGCCCACCACAGGTCTGTCCCCACAGTCCCAGAGGTGCACTGAGCTCAAAGGCATGTGGGAATCCAAATCAAGGATTCAGAGGATGCCCAATCTGGCCCCTCCCAAGGCTGTCCCAGGAGAGCCTCAGTGCCAGAGTCCAGGTGTGACACGCACCACAACAATTCAATGATGGACAGATGGTGTAACTGCCGTGGGATATGGGACATGTCACAGGATGCAGATGAAGAGAGGACTTTGGAACTGCACTAGAAATGTAGCTGCTCAAGGGAGCAACCAAAGCTGATGAAAAGGAAGGAATTAGGTGATCTGGGAAGGAACAAATATGGAAAAATAGAGGAATACAGGGACAAAAGGGGCCAGTCACATGCAAATAGTTTGCTGGTCAACATGCTTGTCTGGCCATGTGCTTCACCTGATCATTGCTGCCTGTCCTTTCTTCTAACATATTAGCATCTCCCATCCCTGTTGACCCATTATACCTTAGCTTTGTAGCTTCTTGAGAGAGATTTCAACATATAATGGGAAACTTGCAGTTATAATAACATGGTCATCTAGTGATAAAAGCAAGGAAAGATGTGTAGTGAGAAATGATGCATTTTACTATATGTATTTGCAAAAATGGACATGCTTTTAGGAAGCTTTTCTTATGTCTAAACCAAGCACAGTATAACTGAGATAAACTCTGAGCAACTGTTCCCAGTGTGCTTAGACTGCAGTATTCTCCAGTGTCTTCAGAAATAGAAGAAAAGTTCTCATTAGTCCCAGGAACTTGGATGGTTTTGTATACTTATAAAAGTTTATCTAATATAAGTTACAATCATTGAATTTTTGCCTCATTTGTTACATTTATGCCAGCCCTATAGTTTTCTCACTTTCAGAATGTTGTGCATTCCCTGTAAAATGATGTATTTTTAACTTGTCGTGCCAAGTGTTTTAGTTTTGTTTATTTTTTTCCCACCATTTAACAGTGACAATAGTTTTATCTTCACTTTTTCATACATATTTGTAGAGATTGATATAATTTTTAGTGTGACTTACAACTCTTAAGAGATGGCAATTGGAAGTCTGACATAGGCAAGACCTGTAGTAGTACGCTCCTTTGTGTGTTTGCCCACATCTTTATTTGTCCTTACTTTGTATTATTTGTATAATCCCTACTGGTAGGAGCAGCAATGCTGGCATGACATCTGCAGTCCTGTTTGATGCATTTTCTATATCCATTTTATCAAATAATTGCCGTAACATCTTGCACTTTTCTTGTTGATGAAGACCAACTATTATTTGGTAAGCATTTAGGAGAAACAAGCTCTCCTTCAGCGTCTCAGACACAAAGTAACATGCACTTGGTTACAAATTTTAATAGCAGAGACAATATTATTGTATATCTTAAACACGAGGTGATTCATTAAAAATGTGTGTTCTTAGACTTTAAATTTTATGGATCATGTCTTCTAATAAATTTAGTATCTGGGCCATTCATGTTGTTAAAGTAAACAACTCTGTCGTCTGCTTCTCATATAATGTACACTGTTCTACAAGTGCAATTAGGTAATCTATCATTATCTTCAAATACCTTACCAAATGTATGGCTTTGCTGTTGCTAGGGCTACCTCTAAAGCTACTCCCAGTGTTCACAGCACTGTCTCTCCTCTCTTTGTTCAATCTTAATGTATATGGTGAAAAAAAAAAAAAAAACCACATTTGCAGCTCATTTTAAGTAAGTCCAGCTTCCCAAGACTCTGTGCTCAGTTTTTTTCTGTTCCTTCTGAACTCTTAAGATGGTTCAATAAAATGACTTTTTGTATTTCAGTAATTTTTTATGTTGTGGATTTATTGACCCTAGATTTACACTCTGTCCGATGAAGCTGGATGTTCTTCCCCACTGTATGTGCTTCACAGTGATGATCCAGACAGAGTTTTCCCTTTCCACTCAATAAAATTTCATTCTTTCTGTGCACTCAAAACCTTCAGTCTAACCTGTAGTCTAACTGAAATAACAAATTTGTGCACTTTTTCTCAATTTAGATTATCTCGATTTTTACTCAGACTCTCAATTTAGAGTCAGTTAACTACAAAGAGTTGTGAAAGAGTCTCATTGAACAACTATAGAGAAATGGCATCAGATGACGCTCAGTGTTGACAGACGTAAATTGAGGTAGATTACAGAAAGTGTCCTATCCTTAGATACAGTATGGAGGGCTCTGAACTTGCCATCAGCATTTAAAGAAAGAAGTGTTAGGAGTTTTAATCATCAGTTTCATGAAAATGTCAGGGCACTCATAAAAGGAAATAAAAAAAATAAATAGTTAAGAAATGAACAGAGTAAACCAGGAAAATATCAAATAGCATTGTAGAAAGCAGTGGCATTATCACATCTTGAATATTGTGTTCAGCTCTGGACCCCCATTTTAAAGAGGATGCAGTGGAACTGAGAAAAGGCACTCTGATGACTAAAGATACAGCATCGCTGTGTCCCAAAACCATATGAATCAGCTTGGATTGTTAAAAAATATTTTTGGGAAGGTTATAATAAGGATATATATAGATTCAGGAGAGTCATTGAGAAGATAAACAGGGAAGCATTCATGAAACAGGTAACAACTCTGAAACATCTTTTCTAACACAGAAGCTTGAGGCATTAATGCCATTAGCAATTGGTGCAGTTAAGCAAACAAGCACAAGTACTTCTGTGCAAGCTATATACTTAAGCTCTGGAGCTCTTTGTCACAGGATGTTGAATATCAAGTTTACATGGACTCAACGACCAATTAAAGCAGTGCTTGGAAGAAAAGAATCTATCTAGGGCTAACCTAGTTACCACCTGCAGCACATGAAGTCCCCAATGTCTTGTGCTACTGTGAGTTAAGAAAGATTGCCAAGGAAGTATCATATGTCTTTCATACTCTTGCCTATATATTTACTACTGGCTGTCAGTTATCAGTGAACATGAATAAAACATAAACATTCACTTACTGAATATTTTGGAAATGAAAATTTCAAATAAGAGGTAAAGATGTGTGTGATATGATGAAAAAGACAATATAGAATTTGATATAAACTGAACATTGTTTAGTATTTATTTTAAAACACATCTAGAGTCTCTGCTGAATCAGCTCAGAAGCAGTGATTATTTTCTATACGTAGATTTTTCAATCATTACTTCTTACTACTTTGAGTGTTAGGGGAACAGAATACCTTGGACGTTCACACACAGGAATTCCTGACTTCAAACAGTCTTTATAATCAATGCGTGATGGGTAAAAGCTCTTAATTTGATAATAATAGTCAAAATGACCTATTTAGATAGCTTTATTAATTTCCTTTCATCTTGTCTGCTGTTTCACAGCAAAGCACTTGTTAATTTTTAATTTGTTCCTCTTTTTGACCTTATAAATGAATAAAATTTTAGCACATAATGGTATTTTTTTACAATACAGAAAGTATTGTTTATACACTCATTTTGTTTACAAAATGTACAAAGTAATGCTTCCCTAAGTAGAGGAAAAGTCAAACTACAGGAGAAATTAATTTCTCAAATGGGTTCTCAGTCAAATACGTCTCTCAGGGTTTTACTCTAAGATCATAGACTACCTGGTATTTCCTAGCTTGTTTACTCTCAGCTTCTTTCACCCCTCTGATTCTGTTTCTTTGGCTGATACTTTTATGAAACAACACGCAGTGAGAGTGCTTAGCTCAGACATTCTTTACTTGTGACTGGTTTTTGGGTTGTGTTTGTAGGTGGGGAAGTGGTCACTTTCAGTGCTTTGCCTTCAGAACATTTATAATGATTTTTTTATCACAGCTCACATGAGTGATAGAAACTATGACCAAGGCATGAGGAATATAGTTCTTACCATCAGTACAGAGGATGCCAGATCTTCCATATGGACAAAGGCAAACAGCATCTCTCTCAGACTTTGGAAAACATGTAGCACCATTTCCACATGGATTTTCATCACAAGTTGCAAACTGGCAGAGTTTTCCAGTGTAGAGTTTGGGGCATTCACAAAACCAATTTTCTGCATCACTGAAAAATTTAAATTAAAAACAACAAAAAAATGTGTAAGTACTAAAACACGCTTAAAAAACAGGATGATATTTCTACTCACAGAAAATCAGTGACACTTGACTTACAGTTGTAATATATTTCTTTGTTTTTACTCTTTTTTTTTTGCTTATGTACCTGGCATTAGAGATGCCAGAATGCTTCATGGCTGACTCGAGTAAAACTTTTGAGTTTAATTTTGTAATTTATCTTTCCTTTCATGATAAAACATGTGACTTTTCTAATGTCTCAATAGTTATTTATGCTGTTGCTTTCATGACGTAGTTGAAATATTTACTACGGAAAAAACAGCTCTTCTATTACATCTGAGAAAATGAAAGAAAATGAAAACAGAAAATGTAGAGTTACTACTTTTCAAAGAGAAACGTTGTACATTCACATAGTACATATAGCTTGTGACAACACAGTAGGATGTAAAGAAAACTGAAATATGAATACAGTAGTGATTGTATTGAAATTGAATCAGAAAATACTGGTAATATTTCTGCTTTCATATGTCTTGTGTTCTCAGACATAGAAAGAATATCAGAACAGGCAAGGGAAAAAAATCAGTTGTAATAAGTCTCAAGCGGTGATAAAACCAAACACTGAGAATTGTATATATTCTGTTTGTATGAATGATATTTTTTTGTATATTATATATACAAAGAAAGCACAATGTAAGATACAGTAGGAAATTAAAATCAGATAGGAAAAAGAGGAGTGTAAGACATACCGATCTATCACTTATTATAAATTTAATTTCATTAAAGGTCTTATCTGTTTTTCCCTTTGTTTTATAACTGAAATTAGATGACAGCTAGGTCAGTTCATGTGATTACTACACATGCTTGCTATTGAACAGAAACATGTCTGTTTTCTTCTTGATAAGGTCACATGTGCCCAGGGGTATGAATGCAGAAGAAATGATGTGAGCTGTATCAAACCACAGAGATCATGTTTTTCCACAAAATGGCATCATCATTAGGATGTTCAGTGATAAAATGTCAAATACATGGGATGCCTAAAAATCTGTTCACTGCTTATAATATCCATGCAAGCAGGTTAGAGAAAATAATATGGAGCTGAGAGAAGTCCTTTATTTTTTTTGGAAGAGTGAAGTAAGTAAGTCTTGTGACAGTCTTTGTGCAGAGCGGTTGATTAGTGTGTTTCTAAACTGACCACCCACAGTTCTGGGGAGTGAGGATCTCAGCTGGAGAGTCTATCAGAATGAATCTCATGAATAATGCCTCCAGACACCTTTGGAAAAGAAAATTGCTATCAGCTGCAATAATAAATTTCTGTGTGTAGCCTGTTCTATTTATAGATCTACTGCAGACACCAGGAGAGGAATGTAAATGAGATACTGGATTGCTTTAGTTTGTGCAGCATCAAGAAGCCTGCTTTCAATGGTTTTAATATCGATGTTACACAGTTCAGCTAATTAAAAAGACAACAATAAACTGAAATCTTCCTGGGAATCTAAAGCTGATGGTGATAATCTCTAAAACTAGTTATCAAATGTGTTTCTGTTTGTTTAGAGAAAAAAGATCATTGCTACTGACTGCCAAAATACAGAGACTTCAGTTTTCACCTTTGAAATGGTTTTCGTACATTCTTCTATTGAGCTGTATACATCAACATTGGCCATTTATTTTTATATTCATACTTCTGCTATTGTGAAGAAGATTAAAAACAACAGGTCTCATAACAATTTGTCAGGAGTTTATTGTTACCAAAATGAGCAATGTTCTAACAATTCACTGTGCCATAACATCCTAATAACAGAGAAGAGTGACTCCCAGTGAGGAAAAAAACCCAGTTAAAAAAAAAAAATCTACTAAGTAATAGCAAGCTTTAAAATATAACAGCTAATCCCACAGAAAAATATCACAGCCAATTCACAAGAATTAGTGTACTGAAATACAAAATCCCAAATGACTTCTTATTTTCTCTCAAAGCAGTCTGTCACTGTACTTGGTTAAGAAGAGGACAAGGTCTCCCATATTCTGCTGAACTATTCAGCTGCAAGAAATACATAAATGTTGGAATGACTAAGGACTTCTCCCAAATGGACTTCACAATTTCATTATATCCTTCTGTCCTTTTTAAATGCAGGAAGGAAATAAAAGGGGATAACAGATCAACATGGTAGTACCTTTTGCCTATGCTATGGGCTTGTGAGTGGCTCCAAGGAAAAGTCATTGGATAATTATATACACAAGCTGAAGAAAGTCAATAAGGCACGAAAGGAACAAGGAAAATGTCAGAATTTTGAGGCATACCATTAGATATAAATGCTGAAATGTGTTATTTAACTAGATTAGTGTTTGAGTTAAGATACAGAGCATGGTTTTGTTGTCACCAGATGAAATGCCTTTGTTCACATTGTGGACCAGTCTCAAGAGTACATAAACTCAATTTCTTCCAGATTAATCTGCACCAGAAGGTCACACCTCAGGTACTCCAGCTGCTAATGGGCATCTAGCCTGGGGGCCCAAATCAGATCTAGTGTGAGTTAAAGCTCCTTGAAATATGAATAAAGAGAATGTTGGGTCCTCAGCATTAAACGATTTGCCCTGTATGTCTGCTTCTATTGAACTACATTATCTGCTAATATGGATAGAGATTTATAAGCCACCAATAGAAAATGAGGCAGCCATAGTGAATATTTTATATAAAAAAGGCTTCAGATTTTAAAGTGGAGAACTCAAATCATAGATAGAGGAAAAACTCTAACCATCCAGAATCATATGAGGGAAGAACATCACAAACAGAGAAAATGGGAGAAGAGACAGAATATTGTGGAAAAGGAATGGAAGACACAAGAACAATACGCCTAGAGCACCATCATTCATGTCACCAACCTTACGATATACTAAGAAAAAAGTATAGGGAAGATGAACTGTTCTCTGACATTCTTACAAGCCTCCTCTGAAGCGATAAGTGAGACAGTTTTCATTACCATATCCCATGTTAAAATATTCCTTTGATCTTTCGTCTAGACATTAGGCTGGAAAAAATATCATCAAGAAGCATTTGCATAGTATGACAAGATATTGGTAATTCAATGATACAAATTCTTCTCCTTGAATCAGTACTACATCAGTGATCTGATTAAATGAAATAATTTTTTGTTTAAGAAGATGAGAGTTTTGGGATTCCAACACAGGTTTTGTAACTTCTTTTTTTTGATGTTGCACAATGCAGAGGAGACCAGATGGCAAAACATTTATAATACAGTCACAGCTGTATTTAACCACAGTTTTTGACTTTTAAGCTAGTTCCATTTTAGAAAGAAAATATTGTAATCCATCTATACAATGTGTTATAGACATCCTTTGTAGTCTGATGATACAGTGCTGTAGTTCTCCAAAGCAGCTTATAATTTTCCATATGGTAATGCTTTTTTAATCTCTTAAGAATCCTATGTTCTGTGATTCCCATTGAAACCACTGTACGTGCCATTGGTGTAGTCATACGTGAGAGGTCTTCCCTGAAACGTACTCAACACCCTTTAACCATGACTGTGCTAAACTGAGAATAGAAAAAATGTCATGTGGCAGTGGTTTCAATATTTAATGACACAAGTTCTTTGAGTGTTCTCACTATATTACCTGGGACAAAGCTGTGGAATCTGGAGAGAACCATTTAGCAGGATTCCTCAGTTAACAAATAGTGAATGTAATTCAGTTTATTTTAAGTATGTAACTGTTACTTATTTGTAGGGCCATTTTGGTTTAAATTGCTGAAAACTGAAAGGAACATAACTCTTTTTCAGTTTAAACTTCCAATTGAACTACACTTCATGTAAGGATTTGCTAAATCTCTTTCTAGAAAACACTAGGATAATATAAAGTTGATTAGGATCTTCCTTTGAAAGCTTTGTACAGTAGCCAAATTCAGAGAAAGCCAGAAGGAAAACCTTATCTCATCAATAATCTTAAAAATATCAAAGGACAATATATAAATGAGTTATTTCTTCCTTATGCACAGCAGGTGTTTTTCTAGTATACAATATATCTTCCAATCTTTCCTTGTATTATATAGCTCACAAAAATCAATTCAGCTCTCCTGCTGCTTTAGTACTTTCACCTAGGTTTCCTCAATTACAGCATCTTCTCTCCATCTCAGTGCTTTTGTTAACTTTACTGTTTTGACTCCTTTTTCCCCTATCAGGGATTATTATTCTGCAGGCTCTGATGATAAACCTTAATTTCCTTTCCTTTTGCTGAAAGCACTTTTGTATTGGATTTGTATGGCAAGGTTACAGTAGCCAGGGGGCTGGGGCTACACGAGCGGCTTCTTTGAGAAGCTGCCAGAAGCTTCCTGTGTGTCCAACAGAGCCAATGGCAGTCACCTCTGAGTCAGACACATCACTGTCCAAGGCCGAGTCCATCAGTGACGGTGTTAGCATCTCTGGGTTAACATATTTGAGAAAGGGAAAAAGTTGTTGCACAATTGAGCAACTGCAGCCATAGAGAAGTGAGAATGTGGAAGAGGAACATCTCTGCAGACACCAAGATCAGTGAAGAAGGAGGGGAGGAGGTGTTGCAGATGCCAGAACAGAGGTTTCCCTGCAGCCCATGGTGCAGCCCATGGTGAGGCCCTGCCCCTGCAGCCATGGAGGTCACAGAGGAGCAGAGATCCACCTGCAGCCTGGTGAGGATCCCACACCAGAGCGGGTGGATGCTCAAGGGAGGCTGTGACTTGTGGGAAGCCCACGATAGAATAGGGTCCTGTTAGGAGTGGGGAACCTGTGAACAGAGAGGATCCCACACTGGGTCAGATTTGTTGTCAGGAGTTGTGACCTTGTGGAGGACTCATGCTAGAGCAGCGTGTTCCTGAAGGAATGTCCCATGGAAGGTACCCATGCTGGAGCAGTTAATGAGGAACTGCAGCTGTGGGAAGGACTCACACGGAAGAAGTTCATGGAGGATTGTCTTCCATGGGAGGGACCCCACAGTGGAGCATGGGAAGTGTGTGAGTCCTCCTGCTGAGAAGAATATGTAGCACAAGACAATGTGTGATAAACTGACTGCAAGGCCTGTTCCCCATCTGCCTGTGCCACTGCATTAAAACAGTAGAGAAAATTTGAAGTGAAACTGAGCCTCAGAGGAATGGAGGAATGAGTAGAATGTATTTGATTTTTTTTTCCTATTTTTTACTTTAGTTTAATGAAATGAAACTATTTTTTTCCAAGTCCAGTCTATTTTGCCCACAACAGTAATTGCTGAGTGATCTCTCTGTCCCTGGTCCATGAGCCTTTCGTATTTTCTCTCAGCTGTCCAGTTGAGGAGAGGAGTGATAAAGCAGCTTAAGTAAGCACCTGGCATCCAGCCAGGGTCAACTCACTACAACTTTCTAAGCTGCTTCCCTTTATGTAAAGAATCACTGACAGGCTCTGTAAACCAACCCTAAATCACTTTTGAATTAAATTGGTTTTGAAAACTCCTAGGGAAAATATCTCTAGATTGATTGGGTGCCTTTATGGAAAAAAGCTTTTGCTTTATACTTTCTTTGGGTCAGATTTATACTCAGAGTTATATTGGTTCTTGCAAGGAGTAAATAGAAGCTCATATTTAAAAGGTACTTCCAAATTCTTTGATCCAGGTTAAAAGTATTGGAGTGGGAAGGTTCCCATCCCACTTCAAAAAGGATAATAGGGGTAACAAAAAGATTCTAGCACCTCATTTGACTTCTGTCAACATAAGAGACAATAATGTACAAAATGGTTTAAATCAAATAAAAAAAAATATTTAATAGGATCCAGCTAATAGATTTATTTAAATTTCCTAGAATTTATTAAATTTCTTAGTCACATAACAAGCATCTGCTCAGTTTTGTCATTAAGCATATGTAGATAAGTTTCCTTGAATAAGAATGCACTATTGTGTAGTTATAACTTCAGAAGAATAGATTTTTTTTTTACAGAAATGATGAAGGACGGAAAGCTTTTGCTTCTTTGCAAAATATCTGTTTCAGACCTTGAAAGACACTGTTTTCAAGAATGTAGCATCATTAAAATTTATTTTAAAATGTACTCATTTATAACACAGTACTATCTAACTTTTGATGCTCATAAAGCCTCTCCTGGAGCCTTTTATAAAATGTCTTTAACCTGCATTTTCACTCAGATTGTGAATATACGGGTGATTCCCCATCACAGGAAGGATACACAACCATTAAAAAGTATGATGCAAAAAAGTCCTGTCCTGTAATGTGACAGTTATGACCATTCCTGTCACATAACAGGATATATAACTGTGGTATCAAGTACTTCTAGATACATTACACTTAATGGTGGCTGGTTAAGGATCCCTCAGGAAAAAGTACAGCAAGTAGTGTCTGAGTAGTGTTTGGTGAGAACAATTTTTGTGGGCAGCAATCCATTCCTTGGTCACATCTAGGAAGAGAAATAACGGTCTGTCAGGCTGAGTCCATCACCGTCCATCATATCCAGGACTGTAATTAGCTCTGACATCCCTCTTTTCTCAAGTCTCATTTCAGTTAAATCTACATTTTCTCTTTCCTTGTATTGTAAATAGATGTTATCATATACTAAAATCTATTTATAAAAATGATTTAAAAAAAATCTATTATTTTGATACTAAAATGTTAGCACTATATGAAACATGGGTAGGGAAACACATAACCATTTTCTACATAATAAGACAGAAGGCAGATCTATACTTCTCACTGAAATCACATGCTGCCTAACTTCTGTTTGTCCTTTGAAAAATCTTTCATAATACTTTAGGACATAAAATTTCCAATTGCTCCCAGCAGCTCCTAGAGCCTTTGCTTCAGTATATCTACTATTTGCAGGACTCTTGAGCCCCATGTCCAAAGCAGTAACAACGAATGTCAGTGTGCGGCATATTGCTTGTTGCGCTGCTTTCATTAAATATGTGTTGTATAACTCATTGCTGTTAGAAATTTGAAACATTTTTTTTAGCACAACAAAATTAATTCCTTTGGTGTTAAATGAATTTATAGGTTACAGAACTATGTACCTTAGTCATTTCCAAGATTTCAAAGTCTACTTAGAGAGCTACTGCAGTTTACTACACTAATCGTAAAGGAAAATTGAACAAGAAAATCTTGAATAGTTAATAAAATAACAGCATTTACTTTGAATTCACAACATAAGAATTTTGAACTATACTGACCATAATCTAAATCCAGAACTCTCTACTGTGGAAAGAGAAATAAAATTAGTGTAAAACTAGATGTTTTAATTTTTCTCTGTTTCTCAGTTTCTTCTCGGCATTTTTTTCTTTTCTGTTTATAAATCAGATTTTAAATTTATGTATTTAATAAGCTTTCATAGATGCAGACTCTTCCTATTCCATTTGAATTTATCTTACAGAAATACCTTTTCATAACCACTTCTTCATTGCATTCTCACCAGTTCTATTATTTGCTACTATAATAATCAGTGGGTCATTATTTCCTGCATATCTGTTTAGTACCCATTACCCCTTCTATTTTAGAAACATTCTTAATCATGAGGAATTGATGATCAGTATTTTCTGTTAGTCTGGTCTAAGTGTAAGACTGGAAGCCAGGTATCTCTTAAGAATTCATATAAAAGAGTAAGTTAGAGGTCATTACCATATCATCACCTTGATTGTCCTCTTCACACAATTCCCAACACCACCCATTCATTCAAACACCCAACTTTCTTTTCAACCCTAGGTACCATCTCAGGTCCTTATAGTTTCAACTCAGTTTCTGAACTTTCTGTTCCTAGCTCAACAAAATGGGGATCATTTTACTGTGTGTAATAAGATGCAATATTTACATATAAGTGTCAGTTTTTATAAAACTTGTAAAATGAAATGCAACACATTCCTGAATAAAAACAGTGATTACAAAATGCTCTATGAAAACCTGACAGCATTGTAATAAAACAAGGCAAACCATAGCTTCTTTGAGCTATCGTTATCTTTAGCATTCACTTTGGATTCTCCCTTTTCTAGTAATCCTATAGACACCACAAGAGTTAAATTCTGAATGAATTAATTCCATGGAGGAGAATCTGAACTGAACATTTGTTAGCAGGTCCATCTTCTCACATTATATCTGCACCCTATTTTTCTCAGTGGTTGCCAAAAGAAAATTTTTATCTTGATTGCTTGTTTCTCAATGAAAACACAGAACTGGGTGCACAGGAATACACTCTGCCTTTTTATCTAGACAGCTAACAGAGCCAGAAGAAGTTTTAACTGGGACAGAGCGGATATTACAATAATGCTTTTCCATGGAAGGGGATGACTATGAGCTGTTTTGTTGCAACAAGATTTTAACATTCATGAGAAAGTCATAGCTTTCGACTTTGCCTATTTAAAACTTGCACAGAGTATCTAAAATTTTAATTGTATTTTTTGGTCTATCTATGGGCCTTGAGATCTTGCTGTTTTTTTCTGCTTCTCTAAGCTGAAACAGAAGATAATATTTCTCCCTACAAATCACGCCTTGGAGCAGTAAGTATTTGTGGACAGATATGCAGTGGCTGGTGAAACGTAGCCTCTTGTTCTTTCTGCCTATGCATTATGGCAAAAATGATTAAATAACAACATTAACAAATATATATTAAAAATGTACATTTCTTGTACCTTGTCATGATGTGATTAATACACCAAAAATGCATCACTGATCTAATCAATAAAGATGGCAATGCAATATACTGCCTGGACTTTTACATATTCTTTGAAAGAGTATAACTTGAGATATAACTAAAACTCATTTGCCTGTAGAAAAAATTTTCATGTTAAATTTAGTATGAAAACTTCTCACAATGGCAAAATACCATGTTTTTGACTTCTGAACTAAAACGCCTCTTAAAGCTATCCTCTGTCTGTCACTTTCATCCCATCTCATCTCACTGAGATTCACTTCCCCATTGTAGTCCAGGTATCTTCCTCTACTATTAGGAATGATGAGAAGAAAGCTACAATACTATTGTCATGTGCATCCTTTCTCTAGGGTGCCACTAACGCTCAGAAGCAGTAAGAAATCCCTGCAGGACAGAATTTCTGTTTATACATTAACTGAACTGTAGAAAGTTAACGAAAACTTCATAGATTTCCTTTGCTCATGGCTCTATCCGAGTCTCTACAATTAATTCTCCCTAAAAGACCAAATCTTGACCTGCACCACGTTTTTCTCCTACAAGTTAAAGCTTACTTGTAGGAGAGTGCATGAACTTTTTACAAAGACTAATTGCTTAAGCTTGCACAACTACTGGACAGCAGGATGACCATGAGCCATCAATGTGCCCAAGAAGGTCAGTGGTATCCTGGTGTGTATTAGAAGGGCTGTGGGAAGTAGGCTGAGAGAGGATTTCCTCCCCCTCTGCCCTCGTGAGACAGCATCTGGAATATTGTGTCCAGTTCTGGGCCCCTAAGTTCAAGAAGGACAGGGAGCTGCTGGAGAGAGTTCAGTGCAGGACCACAAAGATGATGGTGTGAAGCATCCCCCTTATGATGAAAGGCTGAGGGAGCTGGGGCTCTTCAGCTTGGAGAAGAGGAGACTAAGGGGTGACCTCATTAATCTTTACAAATATGTAAAGGGCAGGTATCAGGAGGATGGAGCCAGGCTTTTCTCAGTGATGTTCAATGACAGGACAAGGGGCAACAAGTACAAGCTGGAACATAAGAAGTTCCAAAGAAACATAAGGAAAAACTTCACTGTGAAGGTGAGGGAGCACTGGAACAGGCTTCCCAGATGGGTGTGGAGTCTCCTTCTTTGGAGATATTGAAAACTCACCTGAATGAGTTCATATGTGACCTACTCTAGGTGGCCCGCTCTGGCAGGGGGGCTGAACTGGATGATCTTTCAAAGCCCCTTCCAGCCCTTAAGATTCTTTGATTCTGCAATTCTGTGATAAGAAGGGCAAGAGAGTGCTGATTACTAAAACTATTGACAACTTTGAAGTCAGATGTTTGCAATCACTGCATGTTTTTTTAATCTTTACACCATACAGTCTCTATCAACAGCTTTAGTTGTTCTATCTTGTAAGCTGACCTTTTACTTTGATTGCTACCTCTGCTCTAAATTTTACCTATTGCTGCCTATGGCTTATGAAGGACCTTAAAACTTGTGAAATCAAATACTATGAAACTGAGTTTTGGCATTTTTCAGTGGTTCAAGAACTGTAACAGTTAAAATTGTCCCATTGTTGAGAATTAATATATTTGGGTGACACGCTAGGCTAAACCAATGCAAAATGGAACTGAAAAATTCTGTTTTGCGGATTACTCTTCTAATTGGTACAAAGGGCCATTTGTGTACCATTTTCTACTACTCATTCTGTCTTCATAAGAACTGCCTTAGTTGTATCTTTTCTACAGTGATTATCTCTTTATTTTGCTTTATAGGCATGCCCTCTGTGTATCCATAGAAACAAGCACAGAATGAACTGTGATGCCTTGTGGACACACGTTTTGAAGTTACTACACAAAGGGAATAACAGTACCTTAAAAAAACCCAACCCACAATGTGGAAAAAATAAGATGGGGCTAAATCAGTCAGAAGAGAGTACATTTCAACCTTTCCTGTGTACTTCCTTCAACCAGCTTGTGTCACCCTCACAGAAAAAAACATTTCACTATCAGGTGAGGGAGCATGATAGAGCTAGCAATCACAAGAGATTATTCCAACAGATCAGTTAATAGGATGGGGAAGAAAATGAAACATCCTACTTGTGGGTATATAGTGATTTGGTAATGATAGTTGATGTTTGGAGTTTTCTCAAGCTTCTAGATTCAGTTGGCTAAATCAGGACATCTTTACTGAAATCTGTGATGCTCTTGAAAAGTTACAGTTTTTCACACACTACAACACAAACAGGCATAATTAGAAGCAGAAATTTAATTCTGAGGTGCTGAGACAGAAGAAGGCAAACTGGAATCCCATTCTTTACTTCTGAACTCCTTATGGTTTAATATTATAAATTTATCGACAAAAAGAAGTAACCTTGGGGTGCGGACTAGAACCTCAAAGCTTCATAGAGGCTTGAGTACTGAAAGACTGACTTAGAAAAAGGCCTGGAGTCCAAAGGTTATTTGAGACTTGTACCATAAATTACCTTAGAATCATGAGAACTTGATAGCATCTGAGGTTTTGTAAGCATTTTTATCATGCAGGTGTAAAAATTAAAAATACACGTAATCTGTGCCAGTCAAATGAATTACACAAATATCAGTCAAAGGAGAACAAACTCTTTGTTAACTGATTCCATTTGCTGACATGCTTTGTAAAGCCTTTTTAAGGGATTCAGGACTGGAAGTTAGTTCCCTGGAGCTGAGGTCCCCCCACAACTAAATAGCTTTCACATCAAAGTGTACGTTTCTCTTGAAACTCCTACCTGTGACCGAATTTCCAACAGAATAGATTTTAATGTGTTGAAGAGTCAGACCATAGTGTGAATGTTCAGCTTGTGTCTGAACCAGATGACTAGTTTCATGAGGATCATAATTTTCAGCACAGTGGCAGATGCTTTAATGCAGACAAAGATCTCCATGAAACCACTTAGCGACTACAGAAGTTGGTAACACAGCTGAATTCTTTGATGCACATGCTTCTCCTCATTTCAGAAAAGAAAAAGGAAAAAAAAAGAGTTCTTGCTTTACTGAAGGTTAATCCAGAAAAGTTAATACTAAAAATTTGCTGTTGTGCAAGAAAGCAGGATGTGATACAAATCAATTGTCTACAAAATAAAAATGATAAAAAATATTGAATTTGTATGCAGAGTCAATAATAACTTTTTATATGTGTGTGTGTGTTGGATGTTGAAAAAAAAGATGCAAGAAGGTGGCAAGTCCTGCTGAAGCACAGCTATGATTGAATTGTATTCTCTGTGGTACACAATCTCTATACTAAATTGACATGCAGTCAGGGATAGAAAAGTAGTAAATGTTATATTGTTGTCAAAAGTGGTATAGTTTTCCATTGGCTTTTATTTTCATTTTTAAAATTTCATTTGTAAGATCCCAACTTTGTTAACATTCACTTAGAACATTTTATATCTGATCTATGTAAACAGAGAATATAATAATTGACACAAATTGTTAGGTAAATTTAACATTGCATCATTTATGAGAAAAAGACTCTAACAGACCTTTAAATGAAACTAAGGACTTTAACAGATCTTGAACTGCAACTGATTAGAAACATTAATTAACTATTTTTTTGACCGAACTATTTAAAATGTAAATCTACAATTACAGTTAAACAGTATCTTCTATTATGTGACAAGCAAATTTCTTTAAAATCTCGTTTTCCTTTTGGACCTACCTACACTACCATTTTCTTTTAAGTGTGTCAAAGAGATGTCAAAGAGATGAGTATCTAAATTGTTTTAAATTATGCTACCATTCATAATATTTTAATTTGTCAAACAGCAATAAAATTCATGTCACAGTGGTATTTGTGGGTGTTCTGGTTTAGCAAGGAGCAGCTTTTGGCTTAGTAACAGGGGGAGCGGGTTGCAGTGAAGACCCTCCCCCGGCTCCTGGGTTCAGACCCACCTCCGGCCCGGCTGGGCCAATCTGGCGCCTCTGCCATCACTATTTAGGGGACGGGAATTTGAAACGCGAGTCGGGAGGTGTGAGAGTGATACAAGATGGAGGCGACCACGCGGACCCTTCAGCCAGAGAAGGAGGAAGGAACGAGAAGCAGTAGACCGGAGACCCTTCTGCAAGCCGGTGCGAGAATGCAAGCTGTGCCCCTGAAACCTATGGAGATCCGTGGCAAGACTGAGAGCCACCAGCAGCTCCGTGTGAGTGAGCCCGGACGGGCGAGGGACGGTGTGGGGAGACGGCCATGGCCCAGGCCGTGTTGGAGAGCCTGCACGCCGCAGAGCAGCCCCACACGAGAGGCAGAGAGGAGCTGCAGCCTTTGGAATGGGTGCGCGTCGGAGCAGCCCGTGCAGGGCTGCCGTGTGTGTGAGTTACCCCACGGACTCGCAGGGAGGACTGGTGTGGAGTTCACCCGTCCTGAGGAGGGACAAACGGCAGAAGCTCTCGGAAACCGACTAACTGAAACCCCCACTGCCTGCACCCCCGAACCGTTCGGGGGGGGCAAGGTAAAAACCCCGGGATCAGGGCTCTGAGCCCGGGAAGAGGGGAGGTGTGGCGGGAAGGTGTTCTTAAAAAGGCTGGTTGGACTCTTCATTGATGTATTACTCTGTGTTGTTTCATTTTGGTTATGTTTTGGGTTTTTGTGGGTATGTTTTAGTTGATGTTGCATTAAATTATTTTCTGTTTTCTTCCCCAAACCGAGTAGCCTGGTCTGTTTTGTCCTGAACCTTAAGCGGCAATTAAGCCCTCCCTGCCCTCGAGCAATCCTCAGCCTCTTCGGTACTCGAGGCTAATCGTGGCCTTTGTTCCCTGATGGGCCTAAACCACGACAGTGGGAAGGGAATCTGCCAGAGCTTTCTGCTAGTACAACTGAACATGGATTGTCTTAACTGAGACTGAATCTGCATTGTGATTGTAAAGAAAACAGAGTAAGAATTGTGCTGCAGTTGTAAGAAGCTCGCTTGAGTGTCTCAAGATTTTGCAGTGTATAAAATATTTTCTGGCAGAAATGTCTCTTAACTTGTATGGCTACCTTTAAATATGTTTTCTGAGTGCAATATAATTCTATGTCTTCTAGTATTCTACAACAGGTTTTACACCAAGATATTCCTGTGTTCCAGCAATTGGATTTATACTAGGCTGGAAATTGTACTACTGGAAGAATGGATTGATTCATTTCTAGGGTGTTTTTATGTTAAGCTTTTCCTCTGACGCAATTGTTCAACTTCATAGGTGATGACTAAGGCAGCATCACTTCTGCAGGGAGAATACCATGCAGTTGCTGATATTTTAAGGAGGTTAAATTTTTCATTGCTATACAGCACAATATTTATGTATGACATCAATTACACTGTTAATATTAAACATTAACTCATGCACAGTGAGAGCATCTATAATAAGTGCTAAAATAGAAAAAAATAGATATAATGGAGTGGTTTAGTAAACAAAGAATATTTGAACTTGTACAGGTAAAAGTTATAAGTAGAAGGCATAAAAAGTGGTTGACATGGCTTTAAAAAAGTCTATAATATATGCAACTGTAACAAAGATTTTGATATAGTTGTCTACTTTTATCTCCACAGCTAAGCCTCAAACATACAAGCTAATCTATTTTACATGGAACTTCATAAATCTCAACTTTAGGGAAGACAAGAAAAACACAGCCTTTGTGCAGCCCCTTTAGCATTCTCTTTGTTATTTATCAAATACCTTTTTGTATACATAGCTAAGCTGTGCTGCTGATGTGATACAATAAGATGCAAGGAGCACTAGATCTATGAAGTCATCTAAGAATTACTGGTATAAATCATCCAGGATCACAAACCATACATTAATCACTCCTTCCTCATATGTCACCACCTGCCAGGGTATGGCCGGTAATGTGCCCTCTCTCATCCTTAAACAGTTGCAGGCAGTGTCTGAAATAGTATTATGTCCTATTTTATGAAGGTTAAACATCCTGGAGAAAAGCCATCGTCCTCTTACTGCCTAAGCTATTAAATAGCGTGGTCCCCCATTCATCATCATTCCAAGGAATGCATTGCTCTGTAGCCACTGTGCACTCCTGCCTGCCAGGGAACGCAGCCTCTGAAGAGCACAACTTGCACCATGTTCCTATCACCTGCCATATTTCTACACCAGAGTTTTTCCAAATGCATATCAGAGACCCTGTGAGAAAGCCCCAAAACACACTTTATTGCAGCCAATCTGATGACCAGAAAACAACCTCCTTCCCACAATCCCAGAAGATATTAGTGCAATGTTCACAGCAGCTCACAGGATTCAGATGTGCACTGACCTATGAATGAAAACTAGTGATCTCCCAGCAATGAGGTTGATGAGGCAATATCATGTACTCTTTCTTTACTGAGATATGAAAAAGAATTCATGTATGTGAGTTATTTTTGACATCTTATTAACTCATGGGAGAAACTCAGGATTTTTTTCTTCCTGCAGGCAGAAAAAGCCATACTTCCTTTTATCATACATGACATGCATTTTTTAAGTGGAAACTTGTTGCTTTTAAGACTTGTCCCAAGGCCAAGACATACTGACAGCAGGCTACACCTCCTCACCTGAAACAGTATAGGGTAGTAGAGGCACATGACATTTTTTTTCTTTTGCTACTCTGGTAATGTTTCTAAAGTTAAGAATTTTTTAAATATTAGGACTGGCAAAGAGAAAAGAAGCAAAAAGTGAAAACCTTAGTTATTAACACTCTATCACATTCAGCAGCAAAATAAAAGGTCGTTTTTTCCCCTTAGAAAATGCTTTCCATTAAAAATGCTCATATTTTTAAAGCTCACTTTTACTATTATTATCCTATTATATCACCATGACACTTCTAATATTGCAAACATTTCACAGTGATGAGGTTGTCTGCCTTGTGACAGATATTAGAAAAAAACATTAGTTTAATTTTCTTCTGAGTTGAATTCCATGCAGGATTTGAAAAGCATGAGTCTTTTTTTGGAATTTGAATTTGCTAGAGTACTAGCTAGATCCCTCCTGCATTAGATTTAGGTTAAAGCCTGTACTTCATTTATTCACAGTGTCTTACTCCCAACAAAAAAGCTGCTGAAGGAATGATCAGTGAGGACATCCTCCCTCTAAAATCTAAACAGGACGTGAGGCCGGTGGATGTGGACATTATTTATGATTTTGTATATTGACCTATTAATGAAGTGTAAGCTAGTGGATATTTCATTGTTCACTACTATTGCAACAGATCAGGGAATCAGGCTCTCAATATTTATTGCAGAGCATTGTACTGGATCTGGCTGGGAAAGAGTTAATTTTCTTCATAGCAGTCGGTATGGTGCCATGTTTTGGATTTGTAACTGAAGCAGTTTAACACATGAGTGTTCTAGCTATTGCTGAATGGTGCTTGCACAGCATCAAGGTTTTCTCTGTTTCTCATTATCAGTAGACTGGGAGTGAGCAGCAAGTTGGGAGGGGCCAGAGGATAGCTGACCTGAATTGGTCAAAGGATATCCCAGATCACATGAGATCAATGAGAACTAGGAGATTGTCTTTCCAAAGTAGCCATTGCATGGAGACTGGCTGGGCACTGCTCTGCTGGGGGTAAATAATTGCTTTTGCTTAATTTTTGTGTTTGTTTTGTTTTGTTTGTTTCCTTCACTTATCAAATTGTCTTTATCTCAACCCATCAGTTTTCTTACTTTTACCTTTCCAGCTGACCCCCATCCTGCTGGAGCTGATTGAGCAAATGTCTCAGGGAGGGGCTTAACTGCTGGCCAGGATCAACCCACCTCACTGAGTAACTGACAAATTGCAAATGGGCCTGGAAGCTACAGTTGCAGGAACTGCCATACAGTCACTGCCATACAGAGGAGTTTGCATTTGACATGCTATTCAAGGATGAAAGATGTGGCCCAAAGACTGGAAAATCTGGACTTTGCAAGGGACATTAACTTCCCACAATTCTTCTGCATTTTGATAACAACAAACATTTGTCAAGAGTGAGTTCTCTAGCAGGTCAGGATTTGTGTGACAATCAGGCTGAGACACATTTAATCAAGAAACAGAAAGCAGAAATCCTGTGTATCCTTAAAGGCTTTTACACTTCACTTTTGACTCTGCACCTGCTGGCCCATAGACCACAGCAGACTCCTTGCCTGGGTTCTGTGATGGCAAATACAGAAAACCTACTCCCTTGGAGTCAGTACAAGTCCCAGTAGTATGCTCACAGAGCTGTGAATATATCCTTGGAGCTGACACTAAGGGGAGCTGAGTGGCACACCATAATGTGCAGAGACCTTTTGGTCTGGCTTAGTGTAATCCTTGAAATCCATAAAGGTCTGCATAGGAGGCAGGCTTCATGCTACCAAGATAATCATCTGAGGAACATGTATCATTATAGAGACATTTAGCAACTCTTACCTTTGCTTAACATTCGTGATCTTCTCAGAATCTTTCTTGTATAAAGAAATACCGGAGGGTAAGACACTCTTGATACATCCCAGGATGCCATTGGCCTTGAGGGCACATTGCTAGGTAATGTTTACCTTATTATCAGTCAGGACTCCCAAGTCTCTCTCTGCAGAGCTGCTCCTCAATAGACATTTTTTCTCCATGAATCTATTCGATTCCTTTCTATATCCATGTCAACTTTGAGCATCTATGTTAATGTGGCTCTATGCCACTGCTTATGTATGAAGTGTTACATAAGCATCTACCTCTGCCATATTTGAATTTATCTCCTTTTTTACATAAGATGGACACAATTTCTTCTTTTAGAAGATGAACAATTACTGTCTATTTGCTTTTCTCATGTGTCTCCTGATGTTGTAAACACCTTTCATAACACTCTTTGAACATTCTGTAATTTTATGATTCTATGTCATTGTAAGAATGACCTACTTATCACGACCTTTGATAAAGACAGTAAAACGTATGTATGCAGTGAACCTCATGCCCTAATTCTTTGTCCTAAGTGTCATAAAACTAACATTCAAATTCTAAAATATGAGGGAGAACAGGTAAACAATATCAATGCAACAGACACATGCTTATGCTTAGTTAGAAGGTGTCTCTTATAATGCAGCTGCAACTTTCCCTTGTGATTTCAGGTCACCTTTTATGTTTGTATTTCAGGCAATGTTTAAAAGTGACTGCACAATCATTAAAATGCATATCCTGTTAAAAATAATGAATTACAGAAAGTTAGGAAAAGACCTCATTCTGTATAGCAAAAGCAATGAAAATGATGTCTTGCTTATTATGCCATATCCTGCTGTCTTTAAACCCTTAAAATACCTATTTTAGAAAGTTGATAATCATATTCTAAGATGCTTTGAAGTAAAATAAGACTTTTTCTGAAGATGTTTCAATTCAAGACAGATTAAGGCAATTTTTCCTCAAAGAGCTGTTGTGCAGAGATGATAAGGATATAAACACATCCTAATTGTAAAGGGCCATCAGCTATTTCTGGAATATGAAGGAAAACATTATTATGAGTTCAGGATGAAAATGGTGATAACAAAACATGACATTCACCTGGAATTTTGCAAATTTTGGTATTTTTCCTAGAAATGAGTTAATAGAGCTACTAAGACAGATAAAATCGATAAAATTTAAAGTAAACTTTCTACTGTCTAGTCTCCAAGTGTCAGTAGCAGCATATTCAGTGTTTCAAATGTCCTGAAGGCCCCAGTTTCTGAGGAATGTGAAATGTCTTATTTCTCAGGAAGAGCAGTAACCATTGAAAATCACATTTTAAAGCCGGTCAATCTCTAGGAAGAAAAGAGTCAAAACCATCAAAACCCAAATGACTGCCAAACAGTCATCTGCATTTTGAATGAATGCTTCTGATGGTACAAAGCTCACTGCTGTTCAGTCCTGCTGAAGAAGATGTGGTAGGATTAGAATATGTGAGGAACAGTAGTGTTGGAAAAATCCTTCTCTGCCACAGATTTTCAGATCTTAGGTAAATCTCTTAGATATTTTCACTGAGAAGTATGCTTAAGATAGCAACCCACATATCACCTAGAAAGCAGCCTGATGAGATTCCTTTGCTACAATGAATTATAAAGAACTTCGTTTATGATTCTTTGGTAGTAAACGAATTCATGTTATAGCAAGACACAACTTTGAACAATTTTTTACCTAACGGAAGAGAAAGTCTTTCTGTGCTAACGTTCTTGATCTGTAAAATGAAAATAAATTTTGGGTTTTTTTAGGGTGAGTTAAAAAGATAAGCATGAACTGGAAAAATAAGATCCAGATAAGTAATTAATGCATAGTTAAACCAAATCCTGTTACAATTTATGTTGTCTGCTCATAGATTCATCCAACACTAGTGATTAAATTGAATGAATGGAATTTCTACTTCCATTTAGCAATATTTATTCCTTTCAATGTGTTAGTGTAGAGGCTGGAGAGTATCTCTGTCTTATTGTCTTTAAACACTGAAAGATTTTGATTTGGAAAAGAGAGCTGAAAATTACTGGATGCTAAATTATTCATTTTTTCCAAACTAAGGAAATTATTGTGATTATTTGGGGGTTGACCTGCTGGAGACCAGCTCTGCAGAGAGAGACCTTGAAGTCCTGATTGATAATAAACTGAACATGAACAAGCAATGTGCCCTCGTGGCCAAGAAGGCCAATGGCATCCTGGGATGCATCAAGAAGAGTGGTCAGCAGGTCAAGGGAGGTTCTGCTCCCTCGCTACTCTGCCCTGGTGAGGCCTCATCTGGAGTCCTGTGTCCAGTTCTGGGCTCCTCAGCTTAAAAGGGACAGAGAACTGCTGGAGAGAGTCCAGCACAGGGCCACCAAGATGATCATGGGACTGGAACCTCTTTCTAAAGAGGAAAGGCTGTGGGAACTGGGGCTGTTTAGTCTGGAGAAGAGGAGACTGAGAGGAGATCTTATTAACATTTACAAATATCTAAATGGTGGGTGTCAGGAGGTTGGGACATCCCTTTTTTCTATTGTATCTAGCAACAGGACAAGGAGTAATGGGATGAAGCTGGAACGCAAAAAGTTCCATTTAAATATAAGAAAAAACTATTTCACTGTGAGGGTGATGGAGCAGTGGCACAGGCTGCCCAGAGGGGTTGTGGAGTGTCCTTCCTTGGAGGTCTTCAAGACCTGCCTGGACATATTCCTACGTGGCTTGATCTAGGTGAACCTGCTTCTACAAGGGGGTTTGACTAGATGATCTCTAAAGGTCCATTCCAACCCCTACCATTCTATGATTCTATGATTTTTGAACTTGAAGGCAAGCTCATAAAAGCAAAGTTTCAGAAGTAAAAGCAATATCATAGCATTACTAAACTTTGACAAGGTAAACTTAGTAAAGATATTTACATGCAAATGGGTGTGGGACTTACTTTGCATGACATGCTGAAAATGCTTCAGTGCTAACCAAATTGGTCAAACATCACCACTATAATAAAGGCTTTCAGATATTCTCTATAAGCCTGCTTGAACCCTTAGTACCTACCAAGAAAACTTTTCTGTAAAACTGAATTCCCTTCACTGAAGTTCATACATAAGCTCTCTAGTTTTGATGTGTCTACTTGTGTTCCAGCAAGCTTAATTGATTTTTTAGAATAAACATGCTTTTTTTCTCTAAAATAATAGGAACTGGAGTTATTATAAGCATATTTTTTTTAAAGTTTACGTTCTGCTTACAAATGATCAAAAGAAACCCAATACAGACTAGGAGGGACAAAAGTGATAATAATTAGTAGGTAAGTATTACTATCACAAGCAGATATTCAAACTTTTAAAAAACCCAGGCAGATAAACCTAGGACATGATGGCTATACTGGATGCAATAATTTAGGAAAAGTTTTCCTTCCACTGCTTTATTGGATAGTTTTCAGTCATTTAAAACAAACAAACAAGAGCAGCTGTTTGAAATGCTATAAATCCTAAATGGAGATGATAGTGAAACCTCTATCAAAATAACTTGCAAAGAAAGATTGATAGTAACTAGAATTAAAAACACTCTCTGAAAGAATACTGGAGTTCATTTTTCAAAAGCTGTAGTTGGGGAAGTTCAAAGTAAAGATGCTGTTGGAAGCAGCTGGCTTAACAAGTCTGTTTTCAGACTCTGAAAACTGAAATTAAAATAGATCTGGAAGTCTGTAAAGCAACTAAAATCATTGTAACAACTTATGGAAATGTCAGACCTCTGTTTATTCTAGTCCAAGTTCTCTGTTGAATCTATATGCAGACTACTGGTACAATATACATTTAATTCTTATTGAGAAAACTGTGAGATGATATGCATCATACTAATAAATCCCCTTGGTAATAATAACCTCTTAACATTGTGAAATATTTTTATTTTACGTCTTAGTTTGCTTTCTCCTTTTCCATATTTAACCCCACCTCCCACTCCATCTGAAGTGATGTCCAATGAAAGGATATTAACATTATATGTTAACGATTGCTCAGGCAGTGCCTTGTGAAATCGCTGAGGATTGTGCCCTATTCTAACAGGTATGTAAGAAACAGAAATAGTCAGATCTGGCAATATAATATTTGAACACCATGGTAACGGATCTGTTCATGCAGTTGCTCAAACACCATGGAGATGGCAGTGATACAAACAGAAAGCCTGAAGAGGTCAATAGATTGGTAGCTTTTACAATTCCTCCTCCACTACTTTCTCTGTAGGCTGGAAAAATGAGTGGGCTCATATCTCACTGCTGCCCCACTCCTTAAACCTATGTATAAGCAGGAGTGACAAACCTCACCCACACATTCCTTAATAAAGTTCATATTGCTGAGGGCTTGGTTTTTTATATGTGCTAGGGGTTCTCTGTGTCTCTGTGCCTGAGAACAAGATCTGTACCACTAAACTACAATTTGTAAGATTATTTCATTATGCTTAAATGCTTGAAAAGTTAAACAACAGTCTGGTAATTTCATTCTATATTCAGTTGGGGAATGAACCGTTTTAGCAAATGAAAGTCTGCCCAGCATGCTACAAATGTTTTATGTATTTGCAATTTGTTATCAAAGTGAAACTAGCTGTTTCTAGCATTGGTATCCACAGCAGTAGGCTTAAGTACTAGGCAACACAATTGAAAGACTTCATGAGTCAGGTTTTGGAATTGCCTTACGACAATTTGCAATGTTCATGACTCTGGCAACCCTCTGTAGTGTAAACTATGTGGTCATCTGGATAAATTAATGCTTTTATACTAATATGATAAATCAACACTACTATATTGAATTTATTACATATTACTTTATGATGCCCTTGGTTTAGCATTATCTTAATGTACTCTGCTGCAATAAGACTATGTACATTTGCAGTAATATACTGCAATTTTATACAGTTACATAAAAGCTTTATTGAAATAATACTGCACAGCATTTTTACGCATTTCTTAAAATAGCAGAGACATAATATAACCCAAAAATCATAGGCTATTTAATAATGCATGAGATGTTAAAATTATGCCACTTCTGTATTGTAAGTTGTTCTTTTTTTTTTCTTCTTAGTGTCTCAGATGTTCTCTTCAACACTGCTACTTTATCCTCCTTCATTGATGCAAAGAGGCATCATTTTACAGCACACTACTGTTGTATTTTTCCTAACAATCTATAATGCATTATAAGAAACACTGTAAGTCAGTTAAGTTCCTTTCACCCCTGCTTCTCCATTTTCTTTGCTTAATTTGCACATGTTCAGAAAAAGGTGAAAGAACCAACATGTTTATCTTGCTGAGTGCTATTTCAGACCTTATAAAACCAAGGGAGAGATTCAGGAGTCATGATAATCTTACACATAATTCTACTGTTCTTTAGACACCCTTAGATGTAAAAAAATCCATGTTCAGAGAAACCAAAGACTTCATCTGCCAGTCAGTGAGCCTGTTTTTCAGTCAATATAAAGGTATTACAGAAGTCAGTGCTCACATAGTTTACCAGAAAGGAATACCCTTGCCTCTTGAAGTCCTGAAGTAGGTAGGCATTGTCTTAAGCGTGTAACACTTTTTTGGCATGACAGGACCCCAAAGCAGTACAATCCTGTTTCTTACCAATGTCAAGCAAACAAGATTAAAAACAATTCTCTCCATCTTATTTTCCTCTGCCACACACTTGCTCCTTTTCTGAAATATACACAGGCATTTCTGACTAAGCCATAGAATCAGGATCATACTAACCTTATATCCAGTATGATAGCTGATATATTTTAAAATATAGAAGAAGGAAGTTTTATGAAATCCTTTAACAGAAGTACGAGCCATTACTGAATGTTTAAAATTGTTAGACTGAAACTAAATCAGAACAATCCACCTAATAAGGATATTTGTGGCTAACAAAAATAGCTGTCAGATTCATATTCCTTAAAAAATAGAGGAAATTATACTGTGCCAGAGCAGTATTTCTTGTTCAAGATCGCACAATCAACAAGAAAATGGTTGAGGTTGGAAGGGACCTCTGGAGTCCAACTGGTCCAATCCCACTGTTCAAACATGGTCACTTATGACCAATTGCCTAGGACCATGTCCAAACGCCTTTTGAGTATCTCCAAAGATGGAAACTCCACAAAGTCCCTGGACAATGTGTATCAGCATAAGTTTAGCTAATAATGTAGCACAAAGAAACTTATAACTTCAGAAAGTATTTTATTGCTCATTTTACTCCTTATCAAGATAAAGAAAAAATGAGAAATACAGGCACTGGCAACCTGACAATGACTTCAATTTCAAGATAGATTTTAGCTATTAACTATTACAGCAGTCAGTCAAATGGAAGTTGCTTACACAGGTGAAATAACATTAGTGCAGTCCAAACATACAGTGAAGGATGTTCACTGTTTTTTTTTAACATTTTTAATGATGAAAACACTCACTTGTCAGTTAGGTAGCCTGCGTTTATAATAAAATCTTCAAACTTGCTGTGCTTTGCAAACAATTGTCAAGTAAGACATCTTTTCAGAAACATGTAGCTATTGAACAGAATGATTGTAATTTCAGAATGTTCCAATTTTTTCCCCCAGTAGTTTTATGTTTAATAAACAATAATATTTCATATTTTACAAGAAATAAGAAGAATAAATATTAATAAATGTATGTCTAAAAATTAAAAGTTTTTGTGGATCACAAACAAATTGAATGGCTGTAAAGAATTAAAAGAATTTCTTTAAACAAGATAAATGATGCTGAATAAAGATTCAGAGATGAACAATTCCCAGGAGAATATACAGCACATAGAGAGAGCTGTGTTACACAGGGAGAAATTCTTTACTGTTAGAAAAATATAGTCTATTTTCTCCTCCCTTTTATATGACAAATACAAATCCAACTGCTTTTAATGGCATGTCTCTTTTTACAAAAAATTCAATTTTAGCTCAGCTACATACTGTAAAATACTCTAGGTGGCAGCAAAAAGTAAGATATCAAATCTGTAAGGTTAGAATTACTGAGATTTAGTACAGAAAATCTGCATGATTTCAATGGGGAACAAGGGTGAAATGAAAGAAATTCTAGTTTTCTTTGGCTTCAGTATTTTCTGTTAAGTAGTGCAATACCTAAACAAGTTTTCTATTGCACTGTTTATTATTCTATTGCAAAGCTGAGGTGCTCACATTACTCTTTCAACGAAAATGAGATAGAGTCACTACATGCCTCAGTGCAGGGAAAGTCAGTAACAAATCCAATAGTGCTAATAGGTACACAAACGAATATGCCACCCTCTCAATACTCTGGGTAAAATATTTTACTTAAAATGATATACCATATGTAAATATATAAAAATAATGAGAATATAGGCCAAAATAAGGCTCCGATTTCCAGATAATTTCTCCTACTGCCTCCTGTGTTTTAGTTTCTATAATTAAGATTTTAAACTGCCTGTCATGCAGATTCCAAGAAGATTTATGGATTGACCAGCATAGTTTGATGAAAAGTGTATCTCTTCCCTAAGAAACCCAAACCAAATGTATGTAATCATTTAAATTTTATCTAAAATGGCTGCCAGTATTAGGTATAGTACAGAGGAAAGCTGTAATGACATTATACTCTGAAAAATGTTTGGAAGCTGTCATATAGTACTTACTCGGGCTCCCATTAAAGTTAATTATGTACATATAACGGTTTGTTTGCTTATACAAGAGACATAAAAAAATTACAACTAAATAAGAAAAAATTAATATAACTCTTATTATCTCAGGGGAAGGAATCTCTAGTAAATATCCCTCTATTAAAAGAGGCAGGGAACCTGCAAACAGATGAAGACATAAGAAGCAAGCAATACAAATGCAAACATGCATAAAGCAGGGAACTTGTTATTTATTACATTTTTTATTTTTTTACCTCTTCCTAGTTTCCCTTCTATCACAGTACTACAGACAGTGAACCATTTACCATAGCTCACACTTTACATCCAAGCATAGTCTCCTGTATACCTGCCTCTCATAGCAATTGCTTCATATATGACAGCAAGAGTATGATGAAGGAAAATAGACCAGAAGACTTTGTTCAAAGATCACAAGAGTGACTTCTTGAATTTCAGTTGCTTTAGTATACATTGTAACAGACATTAAAAAAATCTATTGAATAATGCATGATCAGACATGATAGAACTTTGTATTATTTAGCAAATCCATCACACATTAAAACTTGACAACTATGTCATATATGCTTTATTTGGCCATTATTTTATTATCAACCAGGTCTCTCTCTGCAGAGCTGCTCTCCAGCAGGTCATTCCCCAGCCTGTACTGGTGCATGGTGTTGTTCCTTCCCAGGTGCAGCACTCTGCACTTGCCCTTGTTGAACCTCATGAGGTTCCTCTCTGCCCATAACATAAATCTGAAACTTCCATTGTACTCATGAGGGTATTGTTTCATATCTAAAGAGGAATTTGACCATATCGCTTATTATTTTATTGTAGACCAAAGCATCTTTCATGAAAATATTCAGAGTGTTCAGAAAGACTGATAAATCTTTCCTACATTACGACAATTGCTCTAATCTGAAAAGAATCAGATGCTTTCTGTGGAAGTGGGTATAGACCTATGTTCTACATTCCTTTCCTGAACTTTCTATATATTTTGCTTTGTGCAGAACTTGCCATTTTCTCAATATCCATAATAATTTCTTGCTCATTTTTTTTTTTCACTGAATTCAACAAGATAAAAGGATATTTCTATTGAAATAACTATACACACACACACATCCATATTATTTCTAAATAGCTTTCAATTAAGATTATTTTTCATGAATTTTTTGCAGTACAAAGAAACATTCTTTAATTTTTCATTCTGGAAATCTAGTTTTACAATAAGGGCTAAAAGCTAATTTTTTTAATTTTTACAGAGAATTCCATGGGAATTTTTCCTATTTTGAAATGCTTGTTATGTCTGTTTATATGAAGTTATGCTATCCTCTGGAGAATATCCTCTGGATCAGAATTACCATTTCTGCCAAAGGCTGCCAAGAATATTGAATCACTAAATACTGCAGATGATGCTAGAGAAGTTCTTTGTGGACTTTGCAGAAGAATATTTTCTTCAGCTGATGCTGAAATGAAGAGAATACCATTTAGAAAGAACTTTTAAAAAATGATTTTACTACTATCTCAATCAATGCAGAAGATTTCTGCAAGTTTTATCTAGATAAGAGGTTTTGCTGTAGTTGGAAAAAAGTTTTCATGCAACACATGACACTTGTCAAAGGACTCATTTTAAAATTACTTCAATTAATATGTTTCATTAAAAAAAAAAACCAAAAAACAACAAGCCCAACCTTTTAAATCAAGATAGGGATGTAAATTTGGTGATAAACTGTATTCTGACTCTACTGTGTAAAATAAAGTGACTGAACGCCTTACTAATGTGTGAAGCTCACAGTAGCTTAGGCTATGGAACACCAACCCACAATTTCTGAAGTTAAATCAAATTGAAAAATATACATTAGGGATCGTTCTGTGCCACTTAAATGTGGCTTTCTTAAGGAAGGAAAACAAGAGTGGCTTAATGAGTACTGAACATCTGGGCAGGAAATAATCATTTATTTGGATGTGCAAGCAGATCTGCAAGAATCCCTCTTGTTTTCCAACTGGTGGGTTACACCTGGGTGAATTTTGCCGCATGTATTTTTGAAGTGTCAGAAAAACTTTAGCAATTGAAAGTAAGGCTCATGTCTAATGTCTCATCTGAAAGGATATTGCTGTGTTCTTTATCATCAGACTAAGACATCCAAACTGAAATTATTTAAAGGGATGAGTGTCCCTTGATGAATCAGCAAAAATGATTCTTTTCCACCTGGGTTTTCCAACTGAGCAGTGGACCAGCATCACAGAGCTTAACAGGTCTGATAGTTTCACTGCAAAATACAATAGGCCTACAGAGTATCTGCACCTCTCTTACCATGACCTTTTTCTGAAAGACAATTATTTATTTGTTCTGCTTCCACTTTTGGGTCAGGTGGACCTTGTGGAGATCCTTTACTGATATATTATCACAAGCGACAAGGTCTGCTCAGGTAAACACATTTATACATGCAGCTTTAAAATGCTATGTCAAACTTTTGCTCATATTTCATAAGCTTCCTCAGAGGGTAAGTATATAAATCTGTGTTGAAGAAAATTTATTTTTCTAATATATAAAATAAATTGAAAGGAAGCTGTTAGGAATGATTTTATAATCATCCTTGAGGCAGAAACCATTTAGAGCAACACTAGTAGCATGCAGGCTTTATACAAACTCAAGAAAGCATTAGAAGCATTTATGATTGTTGCTGCAGAACTCCAATTTACATTGAGCTAAAGTAAATGCATGACTTGGAATTACCAAGTGTGCAGATAAGTTGGGCAGGTCAGAACAGGATCAGTGTCATACTTTTGGGTATGTCAGAAGTAATGTGTACTAATGTATTATTTAAAGGATTTTAATGAAAACTGAATCAGATGAAGTGAACTGTTTCTAATTTGATTTTCACTGTGTCAGGCTAAGCCCTACTCTGTTGTAATAAAGACCACGATATCTAAAGAAAAATAAATAAGCAGTGATCAGCAGAGTATAAAAAACTTCAATCTGCAGAGCCAAGAGTCAAGTATTAACTTTCTGTTATTAGTTGATTTCCAACTTGCCAAAAGACACACTTTGAAGAGAAATTAACAACTGATAAAAAAATGTCACTTTTCTCCACCAAGGATTGCCAAGAATTACAATCCCTAGTTAAGATTCCTCAAGCGGAATATACATTATTAGTTTCTTCTCCTCACCATCAAATACTCCCTCAAAACTGGCATTTCTCATCTGTAATTAACAAACAGAATGCAAGGTAAAGTGCCCCAAGTCTCAGTTGTGTAAGATCTTTTGAGGAGAATAAATATGCTGTAGTATATAACTCTCTCCAGACCATTTCAGACCATCTCAGACTCAGTTCCTGGAGTTCTGGAAGACGATGGATTAATAACATTGAAATTTTTTTTGTAGAAGCCAGCTGATTCAGACCACTGCCTCAATATTTCCACTAAAAATCCTTCTTTTCTATGGTCTGTTAGTGCTTCTGCAGCCATTTCAAGCAAGCTGCTATAAAGAAAAAAGTCTCAAGAAAACAACTACAGCTTGAAGGGACTGATAAACTGGCACATAACAAAACAGTTACATTTGCAGCCTCAGGTTAATCTTTGTCTATTATCATCCAAGATAAAAGAACAGTTTGACTCTACTTAACCCGGTGACTTCACAGGCTGTCCAACTTCAGATTTTGCTTGAACTGACTGAACTGAACTCGATTGGTGAGAAATAGACATTGATGTCTTCTTTCCTTGAAATATTTAATTTATCAATTTATCAGTTAATCAGTTTTGAAACCTTCCTTACTGAAGTTGGTAAGCACAATGTAAAGAGTGAATGGCATGGGTACTTCCCACTCCTATTGCCTTGTCTAGTTTTAGGCATCATATTCAGTCTGTTTGTAAATTATGAAGGAAACTAAATCTTCTCTCAAGTTTCAAAAAAATTCCAATCTATATTTTGCACTAATTAATCATAATTTGCCTCTAACCATTGCTTCTTATCTATTATGCTGGCTTGTCATATTTCAGCATCTTCTCCCATCAGAGAGGCTGATTCAGACCGTCATGTTAGCACTACACTCTTTTAAATGTTGCAGCTTGTAACACTCAGTTCCAATTATTTTTATGTAAATGGACTCGACAACAATCCATGTCTAACTTGGATTATTAATTAGTGTAAGATTTTAAAGTAATTTTCAGTTCTTTTATCTCCACGCTAATCTTGAAAAAAACCAGATCTCTGTAGCTATTGCTCAACTTCCAGCTCTCCAGCCCAGTCTTTCTAATAGTTTCCAGATAATTCCTTCTTGACATGTTTCTGCTATGTGATATGTCTTTCGCTCTGGGCTTCTTTAAGGAAAAATGTTCTCTATAAGTAGCTCAAGAAGACATTTTCTGCATAGCTGCAACTGCCAAGAAATTACTATTCTTGCCATCTTGCTGCTTCTGCAGACAAGATATGGCACTTCTTTCTATAAACTCAGACATGCCAGTTCAAACTTAATTTTTATTTTATTAATGGTCTTGTTGGGTTACAAGCTGAAGTTTGACCTTGTTCTACAAAGATGCATACCAGATAAGATGCCATGAATCCTTGCTGACTATGTAAAAGAAAAAAAATCTTATATTTCACAAGAATGGTAGTAATTATTTAGCCCTATTATCAACATGTACTAATGGAAACTAAAAAAAAAAAAAAAATTACCAAAACTTTTACCGCGTTCATAAATTAATTCTATTTTATTAAGGTATAAATAATAAGTATGGTCAGGAACGCAGTAATAAATACTTCCAGCTTATGAGCTGTCGTGGTTTGGCCCAGCTAGCACAACAGCACCACGACAGTTTCTTGCTCGATGCCCCCATTCACCCCCACCCTCGTTAAGATGGCGGAGGACCCAGTGAAATGGGAGTAAAAAGATAAGCAAGATTGTTGTGGATTGAGACAAGGGCAGGGAGGGCTCACTGCCAATTATGGTTCTGGGCAAAACAGACTCCAGTACTCGACTTAGAGAGGAAAGTAGGAAAGTTTATTCTACAAGAAACAGAACGGAATAAAAGCAAAAAGGGAGTAGGATGATGAGAAAATTACAACCAGCACTTTAAGATCTCCCTCCCCCATCCCTCCTTTCTTCCTGGGCCCAGCTCACTGCTCCCGATATCTCTACCTCCTCCCCCCACAACGGCTCAGGGGGGCAGGGAGTGGGGGATGTGGTCAGTCTCTCACAGATGGGCTCTGCCGCTTCTGTCTTCTCAGATGAGGATGACTCCTGGCATTCTTCCCCTGCTCCAACACGGGGTTCCTCCCCCGGAACACAGTCCTTAACAAACTTCTCTGGTGTGGGTTGTTCCCAGCAGCTGTGGCTTCTGCCGATACAGGGTCCCTTCCTCGGGACACAGTCCTTGGTGAATATCTCTGACGTGGATTCTTCACCGCGGTTGCAGTTTCTGCAGTTGCAAGATCCCTCTCTCGGGACAGGGCCTCTTCTGGGCATAAGTTTAATGAGCTGCTTTGTCGTGGGTTCCTCCCCACAGTTGCAGCTGTGGATATTGGGTCCCTTCCTCGGGACAGGGCCTGCTCCGGCCATAGTGATAAAGGGCCCCTCCTTCGGGACAAGGCCTCCTCCGGCCAAAATCACTGTCCCTGGCTCGGGGCCTTTAATGAAGTGAATCGCTGCCCCTGGTCCGGGGTCAGCTTTAGCAAAATGAGTTTCTGCCCCTGATGCGGGCTCATTATCAGAATGAGTCTGTACCGCTGATGCGGGGTCTTTAAAGAAATGAAAATAAATCTCAGCTTCACCAGTTCTCTCCATAGAATGCAGGGGAGTCTCTGCTACAGTACACCTCCTCCCTTTCATCACTGACCTTGGAGTCCACATGGTTGTTTCTCTCACCGTTCCTACTCCTTGCACCACCACCAGCCAGAAGAAGAGAAGAAGGGGGCAGAAGAAAGAAAGAAGATGGAGGAAGACACCTCCCCTTCCGGCTTCTTCTTAAAAAGTGATCGTGGAGGCGTCTAATTGGCTCAGCCCCAGAAGTGGGTCTGGCTCAGAGCTGGGGAGAGTTGTGAGCGACTTCTTACAGGAGCCATCTTTGCAGCCCCTTCCCCCTTACCAGAAAAGGCTGTCATGTCAAACCATGACATTCCACCCCTCGCCTTCACGAATTGCTTTTTAAGGAGGTGTTAAAAATCCACCCCTCGTCCCTTCACCAAAGGTAGAACCACTTAAAACCTCAATAGTCAGCAGTACAGTTCATGTTTTGCCCGTTACCACTCCCAATTAGTATCCTTGTCTCAAATTTAATCTGTAATGCTCCAAGTCCCACAGACTCGGGGCCCCACGTTGGGCGCCAATAATGTCGTGGTTTGGCCCAGCTAGCACAACAGCACCACGACAGTTTCTTGCTCGATGCCCCCATTCACCCCCACCCTCGTTAAGATGGCGGAGGACCCAGTGAAATGGGAGTAAAAAGATAAGCAAGATTGTTGTGGATTGAGACAAGGGCAGGGAGGGCTCACTGCCAATTATGGTTCTGGGCAAAACAGACTCCAGTACTCGACTTAGAGAGGAAAGTAGGAAAGTTTATTCTACAAGAAACAGAACGGAATAAAAGCAAAAAGGGAGTAGGATGATGAGAAAATTACAACCAGCACTTTAAGATCTCCCTCCCCCATCCCTCCTTTCTTCCTGGGCCCAGCTCACTGCTCCCGATATCTCTACCTCCTCCCCCCACAACGGCTCAGGGGGGCAGGGAGTGGGGGATGTGGTCAGTCTCTCACAGATGGGCTCTGCCGCTTCTGTCTTCTCAGATGAGGATGACTCCTGGCATTCTTCCCCTGCTCCAACACGGGGTTCCTCCCCCGGAACACAGTCCTTAACAAACTTCTCTGGTGTGGGTTGTTCCCAGCAGCTGTGGCTTCTGCCGATACAGGGTCCCTTCCTCGGGACACAGTCCTTGGTGAATATCTCTGACGTGGATTCTTCACCGCGGTTGCAGTTTCTGCAGTTGCAAGATCCCTCTCTCGGGACAGGGCCTCTTCTGGGCATAAGTTTAATGAGCTGCTTTGTCGTGGGTTCCTCCCCACAGTTGCAGCTGTGGATATTGGGTCCCTTCCTCGGGACAGGGCCTGCTCCGGCCATAGTGATAAAGGGCCCCTCCTTCGGGACAAGGCCTCCTCCGGCCAAAATCACTGTCCCTGGCTCGGGGCCTTTAATGAAGTGAATCGCTGCCCCTGGTCCGGGGTCAGCTTTAGCAAAATGAGTTTCTGCCCCTGATGCGGGCTCATTATCAGAATGAGTCTGTACCGCTGATGCGGGGTCTTTAAAGAAATGAAAATAAATCTCAGCTTCACCAGTTCTCTCCATAGAATGCAGGGGAGTCTCTGCTACAGTACACCTCCTCCCTTTCATCACTGACCTTGGAGTCCACATGGTTGTTTCTCTCACCGTTCCTACTCCTTGCACCACCACCAGCCAGAAGAAGAGAAGAAGGGGGCAGAAGAAAGAAAGAAGATGGAGGAAGACACCTCCCCTTCCGGCTTCTTCTTAAAAAGTGATCGTGGAGGCGTCTAATTGGCTCAGCCCCAGAAGTGGGTCTGGCTCAGAGCTGGGGAGAGTTGTGAGCGACTTCTTACAGGAGCCATCTTTGCAGCCCCTTCCCCCTTACCAGAAAAGGCTGTCATGTCAAACCATGACAGAGCTTATGAGAAGTTATAGAGAAATGTTCAGCTATGGAGAAATGTCACTATTATAAAGTCTAAAAACTGAAGTGTAAAATGCAAAATCCATGAAGGTAAATTCTCATCTTTCTAATGGAACAATAAGGCTTAGTAATGAAGACAGAGAAACAACTCTGCTACATATTAAGAAAATGTAATTGTGAGCACTTTGCTGGTTCACTGATATGACCAACTTTTCACACAAGCAACTCAGCATGACTACTTAGCACTTTCAAGGAAAATAACAAAAATCTTCAGAACGTTTTAAAATATACAAAGGTGGTGGGAGAAGGGACTTCAAAATAATTAAGAAAAAAATATCCTCTCCAGTTACATGCTGACTTCTGATAATGCTCTCCTATACTTGCAAGATGGAACGCTCATTAATTTTAATTTACGAACCGGAAAAGTGAGAGTCTGTAACTATCAAATATGACATTATCAGTGTGGCTCTGACATTCACTCTGCATCACAAAATGAGAAATTTTCTTCAGTCAAATATGTAGCAAAGAAGCATTTGCTATTGTTTATAAGTTTGTCTTACATGGCTTTTTTGAATGTCTAAGAGAAAAAGGAGCTTTGTAATCTGTGATACTTTAATTTATGAGCGTACTTAGTAAGTCTCTCTAAAAAACATCACAGGTGAATAATAAAATACAATTAATGGAGACATCAAGTATTACAGCTTTAAGTAACCAAACATTAACTGAACCTAAGTTTATCTCTACTAGTACATAAATCTAAAAATCTAAAAAATAGCCAATCTTTTAAAACTCTTTAAAACAATATTCCTGATGATAAACTCACTAAGCCCATTGAATAAAGATCTCATCTTATCTGGCATCTCTTCATCAAGTCTTTTAGTACAGACATGTAAGTACCAACTAGTACTTATTTAGAACTCCATAGATAGAACTGGATGCCTAGATATTTTTATTAATAGAAAAATATCTTTCTTTATGTTTTATATATATATAAGTAAACAAATTGAATCTGAAAGTGAATACTATTTTGGCCTTCATAATTTTAACTGTACCAAAAGTCTAAATGTGACATCAAAGTTATGACACGTACATTAGGACATTATTTAATTTCAAATCAACTACTCTCTGTATTTCACGTCATATGAAACATCTGCCTACAGCCATACAAAACCCTTCTTCACAATGATTACATAATTGATTAAAAGTGTTTGTCAGAAAGGAGGAAATACAAGGCCGATGAATTATTTTTAGTACCAAACAAAACCTCAGCTTTCAAATACAACACTGAATTGTGTCTACTGAAGAAAGTTTGAAAGAAGAACTAGATGTGATGTATTACCATAAGGCTCAACCCTTGGCTGTACCATATGCCTTGGATGAAGAGCAGCACTGCCTTCTCTCAGGAAAGACGGAGGTACGTTAATGAATCTCCTTGTCTGTAAATATTATCAGTAAATGATTTTCACTGCAAAAGTGGCAGAAAGCACTAATTATGTTGGAACAGTAAAAAAGACTGAAAGTATTTTAAGAGATATGCTACAGCTAAATAAAAAATAACAGGCCTGTCAACAGATGGTGACGAAACTTATGGAGTACCTCGAATTAGACAATCACAATGTACCCACTTGTCATTAAATCTCTTGAATTAGACAGTCTCAATGTTCCACTTGTCGTCAAATCTATGGTTTTAGTGGACTTACAAATAAAAGAAAGTATTTCAGTTATGCAGAATATAAAGGGAATAGAGACTGTGTTACCCTAATTTGTATTCTATGATCCTAAACAAAAAAACCCTTAGCAAAAACCCCCACCAAACCTAGCAAGACAAGAGGGAGCAGTAAATTGTTGCCCAATGTATAGGATACTCTAATCTCTGCCTTTCACATACTTCATAAACAGTCAAATTGGCTAAAAGATCCCCACCCCTTAGTTGGAGGCAATACCACTGCAGGACAATCAGTAGGACAGAATGTATAACCATGGTTCAATTACTCCTCTTCACAGTTCAGTACCTTATTAGAAATCCACCTGGCTTACACTAAAATGGCAAACAGGGTGATGAGTTGCAGGTACGCATTCCTTTATCCAACAAAAAAGTGGAACAGACAGCTTGAACAGACACTGCCAGCATTATCTGTCAAAGCTTTGAAAAGTTCATCTAGAACTGGAAATTTGTACTGGACAGGGACAAGTTTATGTGACACTTTTCTGTTTGAACTCAATAGGTGTATCTAATTTGGAAAACAAAGATCACAGGCTACCTTAAACAGTCAAATGTTGATCACGCAAGTGTATTTGCCTGCAGTTTGGGCTGTAAATGTTAAATCATCATCTTCTGCATGCTTTCTGCTGCTATATATACATTATTTGATATATCTGTCATAGACATATCAGAGTAAATTCTAGTGATTAGTTAAAACACCTAAGAAAATATGTGTGGGGTGATATAGTAAATTAACTGCTACTTAATTCTGGTAAATATAGCAAATTAATTGAAGGTAGTGCTACAGGCCAAAAAGTGATATCAAGATGTCAAATCTATTTTCTAGTATGACATTAAATGTTTTAATAATTTGCATGTAGATAAACTATGACCTACGTTCTATAAAATACATTATATGAGCTGTTTAATGTCTCTGTCAGAATTATAAAGCCAATGAAGAACACTTAAATTCTTGCTGAGGAAGGATTCTGTATATTCTACTAATGTGCTCTGACAGGTTGAATAGAATGCAGGGGAATGTTTCCAGGAAGCTTCCTCTCCTTGGCCTTACAGGAAACCAAACCATACATTCTACATTGGTACTGATTGTTTCCATGGATATTTGAGAAGTCTGAGCCAATTCATTGCTGATGTGAGCAGTTGCCACTCCATTGAAGTGAATGCTGTCCTATCAAGAGTGAATTTGTCTCTAGGTACCATAACAGCCAGAGCAGTCCATGTAAATCTAACTGTAGAGAACAGCTATGAAATGTAACAAAAATCTTCAAGCTTCAAGAGAAGGATGTTAAAAGTATGATATAGTCACTAGAACAGCGTGGTTCCAGCACAAGTTTGGGGACATATGATTGTTGGGTAATACCTGCAAAAACAATTTTAGCAGGTGATTCAACCTGAGTATCTGGAACAACAGATTTTTGGACTGCATCTGGCAAACTCAAAACTGACAAACAAGAGATATACTATTTATATCCTATTTACAGATGAAGGAAACAAAAGTAGGTAAGCAAAGATCCTCCAACCATAAACTAATAAGAGCAATGAGAGGACAAACAGCAAGAAGAAAATATAATTATTAACAAGAAGGGCAAATGAACAACTTTGTTAGCAAAATTATTTAATTTTAACAAGGAGATTGTATATTGTCAGTGTGAAAAATAACAGGCCCAAGATATTTTTATATTCAAATGTGAAGATTTTAAATATTACAAAGGAAAAACCAAACAACATAAACAGATCATAAAATTTGATATAATCATAGAATCATAGAATCATAAAATGGTACGGGGTTGGAAGGGATCTTTAGAGATCATCTAGTCCAACCACCCTGCAGAAGCAGATTCACCTAGATCAGGTTGCATAGGAACATGTCCAGGTGGGTCCTGAAGACCTCCAAGGAAGGAGGCCCCTCTGGTTAGCCTGTTCCACTGCTCCGTCACCAAATAGAAATATGTATATATATATACACACACAGAAATATAATAGAAATAATAGAAAAAGAATAGGACTCCTGTTTAACTAATTTGGTATCCTTCTATGATATACTCATCTGCTTAACTGATCACAGAACCACAGAATCATTTCATCTGGAAAAGACCTTTAAGATCATAGAGTCCAGCCTTTATCCCAGTCCTATCAATCACTAGACCATTTCCCCAAGTACAACATCCATCTCTTAAACATTTCCAGGGATTTTGACTTCATCACCTCCCTGAGCAGCCTGACAACCCTTTCAGTAAAGAAATTCCTCCATATATCCAGCCTGAACCTCCCCTGGCACAACTTAAGGCCATTTCCTCTTGTTCTATTGCTTGTTACTACAGAGAACAGATCAACTCCCACCTTGCTACAACTTCCTTTCAGGTAGTTGTAGAGAGTAATAAGGTCTCCCCTGAGCCTTCTTTTCCCCAGGCTAAACAGCCGCAGATCCCTCAGCTGTTCCTCATATAAGACGGGCTCCAAATCCTTTACTAGCTTGGTAGCCCAGCTCTGGATCCTCTCCAGCACCTCTATGTCCTTCTTGTAGAGAGGGGCCCAAAACTGGACACAGAATTCAAGGTGTTGCCTCACCAAAGCCAAGCACAGGGGAACGATCATCTTCCTGCTCCTGCTGACAACACTGTTCCTGATACAGGCCAGATGCCATTGGCCTTCTTGGCCACCTGGGCACACTGCTGGCTCCTGTTCAGCTACTGTAAATCAACACTCCCAGATCCCTCTCTGCCTGGCAGCTTTCCAGCCACTTCTCTCCAAGCCTGTAGCGCTGCTGTCGGTTGTTGTGGCCCAAGTGCGGGACTCGGCACTTGGCCTTATTGAAACTCATGGCATTGGCCTTGGCTCAGCCATCCAGCCTATATAGATCCCTCTGTAACGATGAAAAAGATGAAAAAAAGGATGAAAATAAGGTTGTGGATGTAGTTTTCCAGAATTTTAGTAAGGCTTTTCATACTGTCCCTACCAGCATCCTTGATGGCAATTGGACACCAGCAGTACTTCTCAGGGTTCAACTCTAGGGCCAGTCCTGTTCAATGTATTTATCAATGATCTGGACGCAGTAGCAGAACTAGTAACTTTGCTGATGATACAAAGCTGGAAGGTGCTGTTGACCCTCTTGAGGGACAAAAGGCTTTGCAGAGGAGTCTAGATAGATTGGTACATTGGGCTATGGCTAATGGGACAAAATGTAAGAAGTTAAAATAACAGATTCTGCATCTGAGACACAGTAACACCAGACACAAGTCTAAACTGGAAGAGGAGTGACGGGAGAGCAGCTGTGCAGAGGGATCTTGGAGTGCTGGTCGGCATCAGGCTCAATAGCAGTCTGCAGTGTGCCGAGGCAGCCAAGCAAATACATCCTGGGGCGCATCAAACACAGTGTGTGACCAGCCAGTGAAGAGAGGGCATCATCCTCCTGTGTTCACTGCACAAAATATCCACCTTCAGCAGGATATTCTTGAAAACAACAGCCAATAACACAGGGACATGAGTGTGTAAAAACGTGTGTGATGGGATACGAAAAAAACCACCCAATTGTTTGTCTCAAATTCGTAACACTAAGGAGGAACTCCACCAGAGACAAACAAAGCAGAAATCAGGGAAATGCAAAGAGACTTCTGAAACAATGGAATCAGCTTGAATTGCAATGCAATTCAGACATTTGTAAAAGGTGCTCGGAGAGATAAGGTCAGGAGCAGTGCCCCTTGTTGGTATCCCCAGCCCTGCCTTGATGAGGCCCAATCATTCCCTGACAGAAGCAGCCTGCACCCAGCCCACAGTATGAGGGTGGCATGGGAGGACTCATCCTCATAGTGTGTGTGGGGCTCTGTGGGGTGCCTACCCATGCTAGTGCCTCAGTAGGCTGCTCAGCTGGAGCACTCACATCTCCACAGCAGAATCTGCATGTGGGGGACAGAAACTTTTCAGTCTTTGCAAAATCCACACCACTTATGAGAGGCTGGGAGGGCACACACTGTGTCTGTGTGTAGATTAGTTACAGAAATATTAACCTTCTTCAGTATTTAATACTGCTTTATATGATCTAATCTGATATTGAATACTTAGTACACTTATTGCCACGTTATTAATAAATCAATAATTATACATCATTAATAGATCAATAAATGATCTTGATTTAAACCAAATGGATTGAGCAGCTTTTCCCTGTGACAAATATCTGTAAAAAATTAAGATAGGGAAAGAACTACAAGTACAGGTTGCGTATAACTTCTTATACTAAATAAGCCTGAGCACACACAGAGACTGTGGTGTTTATTTGCTTAGGAAACTGTAAGTCAAAATGAAAGTATCAGCTAATTTTACACATCTCTAGGAGCTAAGAAGTACTTGAAAGCAAATAATCTGAATTACTGTCTGAGATAACCTAAAATCTGTCTAAATTGAGAAAATAGGTATAGACAGAAAAAATTGCAAATGTGGACATCCAAATAATTATCCATATTGCACTGTAGCAGATTTGTTTCTAGCTGTATCTAACACAGATGAAAGCCTTCAGTTGGCTAAAACCAGACATAAAGGTTCAGAGTCACGTTCTCTGTAGAATAAAGGAGAGTTCTGAACTAGACTCCTACATTTCAGACAGAACTAGTTGGCTATTACTTAAGATTTCTGTTCCCTGAAAAAAATCAGCCTCCTTTTTTTTCTGAAAAAGAGTTAGAGTCAAAACAGAAAGAATAAGGCAAACATAACGCTGTTTACCAGTAGCTATGGAGACTGCATGCAGGAAAGGGTAATATGTTTACAGAGGACAGAAAAAACCCTCATCATCTCCTACTTGGAGTAAAACCAAGCCAAAGCAACTAGTTAATGTGTTAATATATGTTTCTTTACCCAAATAAGCAGAGTGGGAAGGGAATTTCTTACAGTTCAATGCATTAATTGGAAAATTGTTCTAGGAAGAGTGTTGTAAAATTTCAGGAATGCTACACAATATCATCATATCATCCTTTTGTGCTAAAGATCTCTGAAATAGCTGACAGCTTTGTAATAATTAACTCCTTCCAGAAAGCAGGATGACAGTGAGAATGGAAAATGTTAATAGTTCATGAAATAGTCAGGATTATTGGCATACTATCACTATAAATAATTGAAACAAGTCAGTCAGTCTCCTGGCTGTAACATATCCTTGAGATGTTGGATTCTTGTTCATATTGATGTGATTCTGGGACACAATATTGATTTAATCATCCTTTTCTATTAAATCAATGTTGAGAAAACAGGCCAGGTTTATACTCGCCTACATGTTCACTCCAATACAAGGAGATCTGTACTTGTTAATTTGCAATCACTCTCTCTTGTTTGCACTGCACTTATTCAAAAGCCATTTTTAAACTGGAGTACAAAAATTCTGTACTGCTCAACTACGAGCTAGAATGCATTCAACTAACAGTGAGTTTTAAGGAACACATCAAGTCATAGTATTTCAGTAACATCAAATACATACTGATGCCTAAAAGAGTGAAAGACAAATGTGACAGTATTGACTTTATGTTAGCTCAGAATTTACAATCTATTCGTGCTGTTATTCATCACATCTATGTGGATCACTTAGTCACTCTATGGTAAGGGTTGCAATGTCATCTCAAGATGAAAAGACATTTTTTTTCCCCAAAAGACAAATTCTCAGACTTCCCAGCATCAGTTATCTATGATCGTTGTCACTAGAGGTGCAACAAGTTTTATCCTTTCCTTTGTCCCAGAAGTGGGTGGCAAGTGGATTTCTCGTCTCTCCAGCTTCACTTTACATCGGCATCCATAGTAACACTTGCTGGTAGCAGCAAGCCAGTGACACCATAGCAATTTCTCTCCTACAGAGCCATTCATTCAGCAGTCTGAAACGAATCCAGCAGTGCTTTGTTGCTGTTTTCCATCTCTCCTTACACTACCCTGTCTCTCCCCTTCTAGCTGGCTGCACTTCTTTGAAAAGAGTAATAAAGGCAAAGTTTGGACAAATTTTTAATCAACAGATCTGCAGTGGTTTTGGTGGTATCAGCCCTGCCCCCAGTCTATCCATAGAAACAAATCACTTAATAAGTTCAAGACATTTTTATGCATGCTTCTGACTTGAGGTCATTCATCGATTTCTAAGGATGATCCAGTTGAGCATGGCAATGAAACAAGCACCTTAAGAACTTTTATTAGGTTCTAAATGAGACACTGTCTCAGATTTCCCTCCTGTTGTTTTCTGTTCAGTTCTATAATGCAGATCAATACAATCCAAAGTTATCCTGGGTGAACAAAAAGTTGTTGAATGTATCCAGCTGTGGGCTTGATTAGATTTTCACTTCACTGGTATAAATCAGAGTAACGCCACAGAAGGCAAGGGAATCTCAGCATTTTAAAGTCGTGTAATCTCAGATGTAAAACGTGAACCAAGCTCCATTTTCTTTCTTTTTCCTCTGGCAGTGTTAGCTCCAAGTCTTGCATTAGACAATGAAGTTCCTGTACATGCAAACAGTAAATTGTATAGTAGCACTACAGTAGATTGTAATATTTGGCTAGAGAAGAGTGTGTCCCTCACATCTACTGTCAAGAAAGATAATTGGAGATGCTGTCTGAAAGAATATGTACTTCTGTCTCTGTGACTCAGATGTCAGTGCATAATTTCTGTTTGAAGAAAGGTAAGTGTTTTGAAGAAATACTGGTTACAGGAATAAGTCCGCTCTAACAAAAGGTGACTCTGATGGATGACGGGAATATGTTGGTTTTATTTCTTTAAAAGGATAATATATATGTTCCTGTGTTTCTTCTTATGCTCATTCTGCTTCAAAAAATGAAAAAAAAATCCCCTCAAGCTTAATTCCTATACTATAAATGCAGGATAAAATAATGCTTTCTGTACTATGAATGCAAACAATGCATGCAATGCCATGAAGGCTCTTGAATCTGTGCTTACACACTACACTGTGCAAGGATACCTTCACAAACACAGCATTTCTACCAAAATACATAATTCACTAAATCTCACTGGAAACACATAAGAAATTCTTTCGGGAGTGAAGTAGCTTGATGAGTCCACATAGAGCACTCTTCTTCAATGTAACATAAAAAGGGAAATAAAATCAGGAAAACCATAGGAAAAAACCCTCAGGTACCATAGTGGCAGTGAAAAAAGAGGATATATTTGAATGGAAGCAAACAACAATTTCCCTTCCTTCTCATGCACACAGAACTTTTCATGCCGATAGTTACTACGTTAAGCACCATAGAACAATTATTAGAAGTAAGCAACCCTGAATTTTCCTTATTGAAAATGATATTGCTATAAAACACAGAATAAAAAAGCTGGGAGCAGTCACAGAATATGACACACCACTTCTGGGCATTATTATTCCTTTTCTCCTGTGGCCTTAATTTAGTGTGCTTTTTTGTGTGCCTTTTTTTTTTTTTTTAAAAAAAAAACCCAAAACAGCAGAGATAAAAATGCAATGGCAGGAGGGACTGAAGTTACAGGAGACAAAGAAAATTCTAAGCATCTTAAAATAGTTGCAATACACAAACCCACAATGACTAAATAGGCCTCAACACAGCACAATCTTTTATTATTATTATTTTCTGGTAAATCTCAGAGCCTTTCAAACGTTAGCTGACATAAGGACTGTCAGAAGCTGAGGGTTTTTTCCTTCTCTCTATGAAATTTAAACTGCAACATTTCTGGCAAGCTATTGCCAGTAGGAAGGTGCTTTTATGAGAAAAAAAATGCTTGAATATGCTACTGGGGGATTTACTTTCTCTGTAGCCCTAGTTTTATTTAAATGTCATAAAAAACTGGCAAAATCCAATTACTACCAGCCCTGCAAAGCCCTCCTTTAGCTCACCTCTAGGATCTGCTGCATTTTGTCCATAGGGGTTTTAGTGCAAGGTCCATTTGTCTCAGGGGGAGTGTGTGGCATTCCAGCTGTTGGTGGCAGTGACCCACAGCCCTTCCATTTCAGAACCTACTGGAAGATTAAAGTCAGCCCAGACAAGAACAACAATGATTCACACAGATGCAGCAGAATAAAACATGGATAATAAGGATTTTTCCCAGCCAGAGATACCAGGGTTTTCCTGACAAAAAAAAGGAGATTTTTGAAGCACTCGTTTACTTGAATTTTGATGTATTTTTGTAATGAATTGTATGAATCAAGTATTTTTCTTGACCTCCGTTTGGTTTGATTTTGTTTTTGGGGCCATTTTTGGGGGAGGGTTTGTTTTTTGGGTTTTTTTTTTGTTTGTTTGTTTTTTAGAAAAGGGCTCTTTTGCATGTATGGGCTTTTGCAAAGTATATAGTCAAACATCTGCCAAGTAAAAAGATGAAATTTGACATAAAAGAAACCCATTTTACTTTGTCTCCAACCCTCTACTTTGCCCTGGTGAGGCCTCATCTGGAGCCCTGTGTCCAGTTCTGGGCTCCTCAGCTCAAGAGGGACAAGGAAGTGCTGGAGAGAGTCCAGCGCAGGGCCACCAAGACAATCAGGGGACTGGAACAGCTTTCATATGAGGAAAGGCTGCGGGAACTGGGGCTGTTTAGTCTGGAGAAGAGGAGATTGAGGGGTGATCTTATTAACATTTATAAATATCTAAAGGGTGGGTGTCAGGAGGCTGGGACATCCCTCTTTTCTGTAGTTAGCTAGCAACAGGACGAGGAGTAATGGGATGAAGGTGGAACACAAAAAGTTCCACTTAAATATAAGAAAAAACTATTTTATTGTTCAGGTGAGGGAGCCCTGGCACAGGCTGCCCAGAGGGGTTGTGGAGTCTCCTTCCTTGGAGGTCTGTTTCTGGCAACTGTTTTTGCTGCTCCACAAATATATATACATAGGAATGGATCAGATCTGAGGTTTTAACTAGATTAGCTCTAATCAGAAAAAAACCTCCCACATGTTCATTTCAATTATCAATTTGCACATATTCTGTACCTAACAAGATTAGTTCATACCCATGAATGCCATCTTGTTCATATTAAATCACAGCATTTCACCATGAAAGTACAGGACAATCATCCTCTCATTTTAAAACTATTATAATCCTACATCTGCTTCTAAATCATCAACCCAGTTTTAAAGATCTGCTTGAAAACAAACAAGAACTGTCCATAAATAAAATGAATGTCCTGATATTGAATTCTGCCTCATCTCAGTATTGTCTCTTGCCTTGCAGTAGTTCATATGCAAAACATGCTCTCCTACAGATGGAATCCACTTGTCCTTGCTATTAAGCGAAACACAGCAGGACCCAAAAAGCATTTGCTGAAGCTGAAATCCAACTTTATAATTTAGCCTTGAATCTTGATCTGGCATAACTATCACATTATAAATCTGGATGCTGAGACTCAATGCTTGTAAAGCAAATAAAATTGCTGATTGCTTTGTCTTTTTCATTGCAGTTTAAGCACACATACTACATCCAGATTTCAATGTTAAAAACATCTTATGTTTGTCCACTCAAAGATTTTCAATACCTAACAATTAAATAGGTATACAGAAAGAGTGAAAAACAGTTTGTCTACCTCTCTGTTTTTCAAAGCAGGAAAAATAGTCAGGATGCTCAAGACTGCATCAAGACTGTTTTTAAAATGTGAGTGGCTATATTTAACTTATTGTGAAACCAGATAGATGCATGTTTATACATTGCACTCTTGCTCCATTGTCCCTGCAACAGTGACAAATCAAGGAGATGTTTTCTAAGGGGATGTGCAAAGCCTGTGTCCCACTTAAACTCTGCTTTCAGAATTTAAGTGAATCTTAAGTAGGCAAATTTTACCCTGGGGAAGACAAGGGTATAAGAATCACACTGACAGAATCAGAAACTGAAAGAAAGAACAGGGAAAAGAAAATGGATCATAACTGTTTCTGAGAAGTCTCCAGCATGGGGGCTGGCATTTAGACCTTCTGCCTAATTAATAGGTTTGGTATTAGCCACCAGAAAGAATTTTTTAGGATCTTTTGGATGAAAAGACAATAGACTTGTATAAGGCATGAACTGAGGGAAAAAAATGTCAAGAAATTATGAGCTGAAGGTGTATAATATAATTTGGAGTAAAAGCACCTTATGGACCATGTGTCCAGGAGAGCAGAAAGAGAGATTCTAACCATTGGCAAACTTTCACCTTAACCTCTCCATGAAATCTGCTTGCAGGAAAGCTAAAAGAAGGCTGAAAAAGCTAGCCACCTTTACAATATATAGTTTCTTTGTTGATGATTCTTAACTCCAAACAGTTTTCAGTCCAGTTTGCCTGAGATTTTTCTAAAGAATTTATTCTCTCCACTACATTAGCATGTTTCTCCAGGTAGTGACTCTAATCCATGTAAAAATATAATGACTATTAATGAATGACAAGAAAAAAATCTGGATTATGTAATATGATAACATGATGAAAACAAACTTAGCTTGAATTTTGAGATTTAAATCAGTATCTGAATATTTTGGAAAGGTGTTAAGTCCATAATTAATCCCTGAAGGTGTTCAAGGAGCTTAAATCTAAGTTAATGAACTATCATACTTGGTTTCAAGCCTAGAAATACACTGCCTTGTTTCTGAAAAAGGTTTACAGAATGGAAAAGTGGATATAAAATTGAATGGATTTGAAAAATTGAAATATAATGATTCTATACTATCATATCTTACTGCAAAAAATGAATGATTCCTGGATATTCTTCAGCCTACAGGTAGTAACAGTTTTCATGTTGTATTTGAAGGTTTATGTTCAAAATGCTGTTTCTAACTCAAAAATATCTTGTTGTTAATAATTTTTTTTAGGTTAAAGTTCTTTGTTGTTGATATCATACCATTTTCTATCATATTTATGTGTATTTTTACAGTGGATTTCATTTAGCTTTTTCAGGCCCATGATGTGAATAATTCCAAAGAAAATTAATTGAATTAAAACTGTGAATAGTTGAAGGGCTAAGATTACCATAGACAAAAATAGAGAAAAATGGTTATTTAGGGGACAAAAATAATGCATCTTGAACAAATGCTGTTCACTTATACTTCATTAGTTGTATTCACTCTGAATGTATGTCAGTTCACATGTCTATTGGGGATTGTACCTATTTTCTCAGTGTCCTCATCTTTACAACTGTGGGGAAATACGAAACAAACGCAATTCCCCTTAGTATCTCCACCAACAAAATGTTATAAAAATCTACAGTAAAATGAAGATAAGACAATTACCAACAAAGGAACAATACCTACAGTCAACTACAGCCACTGTATAATTACATTGTTTGAGTGCATACCACAGAATGGTCAGGGTTGAAAGGGACCTCCAAAAATCATCCAGTCCAACCCCCCTATTAAAGCAGGTTCACTTTGATCAGGAATGCACCCAGGTGGATTTTGAAAACCTCCAGAGAAGAATCCGCAACCTCTCTGGGCAGCCATTGCCAAGGCTCCCTCGCCCTCATGGGAAAGAAGTTTCTCATATTCAAATGGAATTTCCTGTGTTCCAGCTTATGCCCATTATCCTTTTTCCCGACACTGTGCACTACAGAAAGACCACTCACCCCATCCTCTTGACTTTATAGCCTTTAGGTATTTATAAATACCCTTATAAATACCTTTTTAGGTATTTATAAGCATTGATAAGGTCACTTCTCAGTCTTCTCCAGGCTAAACAGCCCCAGGTCTCTCAGCCCTTACTCATACGAGAAGCGATCTAGTCCCTTATGTGTATGTATATGTGTATATATACATACACATGTGTTTGTATTCCCACTCAGATATTTAAGTCACACTAATTTCTGATGATTACAGTAAAGATGATGACATGGTAATTAAGTTATAAAACCTCACATCCTATTAGCAGCTATTAGAGTCTGTTTGGAAACAGAAAAGAGATATCATGACCAGAACTTCTGGAAATTAAGGCTTACATATCTCTCTGTAATCTTGACAAAATTGACGGGAGAATATAGAGGGGGGTCTCTAATGTGCTGCACAGAGAAGCAATTTCAATAACTGTTTAAAACAAAACTTCAGATGTTGAGTAACTGTTTTCTCTCTGGGACATTTCATCTTGGGTAAATGGATGCCTTGGCCAGGATGCCATTGGCCTTCTTGGCCACCTGGGCACACTGCTGACTCACATTCAGCTGCTGTAGATTAACACCTCCAGGTCTTTTTCAGGCAGACAGCTTCCCAGTCACTCTGCTGCAAGCCTGTACCATTGCATGGAGTTGTTGTGGCCCAAGTGCAGGACCCAGCACTTGGCCATGTTCAACCTCATCCAATTGGCCTCAGCTCATTGCTCCACTCTGTCCATGTCCCTCTGAAGAGTCTTCCTGTCCTCAAGCAGATCTATGCTCTCACCCAGCTTGGTGTTATATGCAAATTTACTGAAGATTCATTTGATCCCTTCATCCAGATCATTGATACATATGATAAATGGAACAGAACCCAACATAAAGTCCTGTGGAGCACCAGGTCTGGCCCTCCAGCCAGTTTTCCACCCAAGGCAAGAGTACCTCCATCTAAGCCATGGATTGGCAGTTTCTCTAGGAGGATGCTGTGGGAGACTGTCTTAGACTAACCAATGACTTGGTGAAGGATGAATGGATTTTTTGTGTACTTTTATCTTTATATCTCCTAAGATATTATAGGTTATGGAGAATCAGTCTTCAAGTGCAGCTGTTTCATACACATTTTTTGTCAAAGACAGTCTTTTTTGAAGAAGGATGTACTAATTCTCTAGCAGGCCCCCAAATAATTCTTAAATCTCCGGATTCTTGATGAGAACATATTGATCTTCTATGCTCCTCTTCACTTAAGAGTAATATACAATATTCAATAGATTTCCCTAGTGAAAAAAATCCACATTCCCTCCTTTACAATATGTGAGACTAACATTTAATCTGAAATAATTCGAACCATTTGAGGGAAAGATTGTACAGACACCTCATATATTGACCCACGACAATAGGTAGTGAGAAAAAAGTGAAAGAGTAATAAGATTGTCTTTGCCTTTGATCAGTGCTGGAAACCTGCAGATCTGCGTATAGCTAGAACATCTCCTCTATTTCTGTCTTTCTCCTTCCTAAACGCTATATTTTACCTATGTGTGGAAAACTAAAAGAAGTCTAATCTAAATGTGCTACATGAATACACAGCATGAAATTCGCATATGTGGGTAGCACTTTTTGGATTTATCTGTATACATGATCACAAAGTTTGCCGGTTTTACTAAACCAAAATAACCAGGGGTTACTGGTTAAAAAATGCTGATTCCTTTCTTTCTATATAGCAAACTGAAATAAATGCTGTTACTAAGAGATGAAGTAACTTCACTAAATTTGGTGACGTGGGAAACTTCTGTATCAGGAAGATACCTCATATCCAGACTTCTCAAATTCCATTTGAATATTGAGCGTGTTCTGAAACTCAACAAGATACCAAAGGTAAAGAAGGTTTCTCTAAATCACTGAAATGTCATAATTTCCATCCCCCAGCCCCCTCCATGTAATTTTCATTGCTTGAAGTGTACAAATCTATCAGCAGTAGGTAGGTGTATATGTTAGACTAGCAGTAAAGGAATAAATAATAGAATCATAGAATGGTAGATTTGGAAGGGACCTTTAGAGATCGTTCTAACATATATTACAGATAGTGCCTTATTCATCTTCTGTGGTACCGGTCTTGTAATTTTATTGTTAATAACTTATAACAAACAGCTAAAGCATATAATGGGTCCTTCTGGAAAACTTTGACATTTCACTAAAACTATTTACTACGATGAATATGGAGAATCTAACATATTTCATACACATACTACATATGATAAAACTTACAGCATACAGTACCAGCTATACTGTTTGTCAGGATTTATAGCTGAGTGCACTACCTCTCCAGTTGGACAAATGCATTGAGTTAAACAATGCATTAAGTATTTCTCTATATGCATTAAGTATTTCTCCATATATTTCACATCATTCTGGCTTTGGAAGAGGATAGCGTTCAATTCATTTTGCTGATATATTATATTTTAAAGCAATTCCAAATAAGATATCCCTTCTGGAATCAAAGCTATTAGAAATATTGATTTGGTTGTGTTGTAATTCTTGAAAAATTCGCATAGTATTTCTGGCAATTAAGTCTACAATCATTGGTATTAAAATGGTACTTACCGGTACCTCAAGACCCATACTAAAATTTTTGCCATGGCAGCTTCTCTGATTTAAGTACAATTGAATTGAAATGATGTATAAATGTCACGTTCAATAAATTTTGTGCACAGCTTGCACATTATCTAAATAGTCAGGAATTTGAAGTCCTATTTATATTTTGATCCTTGATTTTCCTGCATGCTTTGTTTTCAGCATGTTACTTTTCACACTAATCAAAGATGAAAACTGAGGATCTGAACACAGAAAAGATTGATTTTTTCCACATGCATTTTTAACAGAACCCTCATTACACTGTCTAAAATAAAAACAGAGAAAGTTTACTCTTTGGACATCAATTTTTCCAGACTGGGGTTTTTTGGATTATTTTTCAATTGATAGAATTTTTTATTTCAACAATACTTCTATGATCAAATGACATTGTGAAGCAACAAATTCTGAAGAAAGTAGCACATGTTAATTATTAACAATGCAATTGTGTATTTGAAATTCTAAATTAGAAAGAACAACTGTTGTGTACTAGTATATAAAATAATATTTATGGGTTTGTTTTGCTTTTTCCTCATAATCATCACACAATTTCCTAAAAATATCTAAAGTCTAAACCATCAGCTCTTAATACTGTCAATTTACTGAAATACAGCTTTGATTTGTCAAATCTCTTCTCTGTACTAGTCTAATCTTCAGACTGTTATGCCAAAGAAACAAGTATAATAAAATGATAATCTGTATCTGATGTCAGAATTGAGAAAAACATAATTCAACTAATTCAGTCTTGAAATAGATAAGTTAACACAGCTGTGGATTAGAGCAATTTGCTATCTAATATTCAAGGGAAAGGATCTGGGGTTACTTTTTGAGTTTTCTGTTTTTGCCTTAAGGAAAAGTAAGGTCAGAGAAATGTGGATATAGTTGAGAAAAAAATGTCCAGAGTTTTCATATGAGACTTAACCACTTCAAACAAGGAGACACCTGAGGACTGAATGAAAGCCAGTGTCACTCCAGTCTTAGAATAGTCTTCAAAAAAGATGAGAAGGATGACCCAGAAAACTACAAGCTGGTCAGCCTCACCTGCATCCAAGGAAAGGTGATGGAACAACTTATCCTGGATGCCATCTCAAAACATACGAAGAAAAAGATGGTTATCAGGGGGAGTCAATACAGATTCACCAAGGGGAAATCCTGTTTGACCAACATGATAGCCTTCTATGAGTGCATAACCAGCTGGCTAAATGAGGGGAGAGCAGCGAATGTCATCTACCTTGACTTCAGCAAGGCTTTTGACACTGTCTCCCATAACATCCTCATCAGAAAGCTCATGCAGTGTGGCTTGGATGAGTGGACAGTGAGGTGGATGAAGAGCTGGCTGAATGACAGAGTCCAGAGGGTGGTGATCAATGGCACAGAATCGAGTTGTAGGCCTGTGGCCAGTGAGGTTCCACAGGGATCGATTCTGGGGCCAGTCTTGTTCAATATTTTCATCCATGACCTGGATGAAGGGACAGAGTGTACCCTCAGTGAGTTCACTGATGACACCAAACTAGGAGGACAGGCTGATTCCCTAGAAGCCTGTGCTGCCATTCAGCAGGATCTCAACTGTCTTGAGAGTTGGACAGAGAGGAACCTCATGAGGTTCAACAAGGACAAGTGCAGAGTCCTACACCTGGGAAGGAACAACCCCATACACCAGTACAGGCTGGGGATTGAACTGCTGGAGAGCAGCTCTGCAGAGAGAGACCTGGAAGTCCTGATTTATAATAAACTAACCATGAGCCAGCAATCTGTCCTCGTGGCCAAGAAGTCCAATAGCATCCTAGGATGCATCAAGAAAAGTGTGTCCAGCAGCTGGAGGGAAGTTCTTCTCCTCCTCCCTCTCCACTCTGCCCTGGTGAGGCCTCATCTGGAGTACTGTGTCCAGTTCTGGGCTCCTCAGCTCAAGAGGAACAGAGAACTTCTGGAAAGAGTCCAGCACAGGGCCCTGAAGATGCTCGGGGGACCAGAGCATCTTTCTTATGAGGAAAGGCTATGGGAACTGGGATTTTTCTCAGACTCATTAATATTTACAAGTATTTAAAAGGTGTATGTTAAGAGGATGAGGTAGAACTTTTTTTCTGTCGTGTCCAGTATCAGAACAAGGGGTAATGTACAAAAGTGGGAATACAACTTTTTCCACTTAAGAAAAAACTACTTCGTTATGAGGGTGATGAACCCTGGCACAGGCGGCCCAGACAGGAGGTTGAATCTCCTTCTTTGGAGGTCTTCAAGACCAGCCAGGATGCATTCCTGTGCAATCTGATCTAGGTGGACCTACTTCTACAGGGGGTTTGGACTAGATCTCTAAAGGTCCCTTCCAGCCACTACCATTCTGTGATTCTGTGGTTCCATGAAATGCAATTCCTTTTATCAGAAAGATCATAGTGTTAGGAAAATTAGAGATAAAATCGCCTCTTTCACCTGTTTGACTTTCTTGAGAAAATATGATGTAACAAATGTCCGGTAGGATTTTGGTCATTTTGAGAAACAAAAAGTCATTATCTTTCCAACTCATGAAAGATTTTTGGCATTATTTTTTCCGAGGATCTTATGGAACCTGAAATGATGAACAATCTTTCTGCCAGAAAAAGAAAAGAGTTTGGAAATAAATTTGAAAGTATTCTTTTCTTCACTGAAGTGCAATTTGAAGGAAGCATAAGGAAAAACAATGGATTTACAAATGTGAATCTCTTTCATAAGTATGAAATTCCACCTGTACCAGCTACTTAATCTTATAAAAAGAACAAAAACTTGCCCCTAAACTAGTCTTCCTAAATAATGGTGTGCATAAGCATAAAACAGAATAATAATTCCAGTAATTTCTGGAGTTTTTACACTTGTAAGCATCCTATTGTTTATTTTAACTGACATTGAGAATATATACTAAAAATAGATCACAAAACTTAAGTTGCTTCACCTGGTCTCCTCAGTATCTATAACACGGAATTATACCACTTAGCCAAGTTCAACTATAAAATTTCCTTTCAGAACCTTATCAGATGAACTTTATAAAATGATTTTGGTAGAAGTTTTAATTTGATGGTGTGCTCTTTAAGGCTTAAGAAGAATTGTGTGATATCCTGTCAGGCAGAAAAAAGATAATATCTGAAATATGATTTAATATATGTTTTTTCCTATTTATAGCTGAAAAGATACAGTCCGAATGAGACCTACATATGAGGAAGGTAGTTATTACATTACCAGGGGAGGAAAATTGAAAAATTTAATTCCTTGTGCAATTTTTGTAATCACAGCATTTGTGGCAGTTGAAATCAGAAGATGAGTGTCTCTGTATTGAAATTTATTGTTAATTGAGTTTGATTTTTCAGTCTTGGTTAATTGATTAACATTAATGGACCCATCTGCTGCATCAATATATGGGGAACAACAACAGTAAGAATAATCACCATGAGAATAGTTTCAGACACTAGAAACATGACTGTTTGTGGGAGCAATTAACTTTGAGAATGTACTATGCACTATAAAAGCTAAGCTTGTCTATGTTTACATTTTCTTGAGTCTTTATGCAATTTAAAACAAATGTATTAATCAACTACTACCATTTTAGTGGCTGACATAATTGTCGAATCGTTTGTGAAGTAATTTTATGAGTTTATTTCCCACACACAGATGTGTCTTCTTAATTAACACTAAGCTCAGTTTGAAACATCTGGCTCATATGATCAGGGTGACACACAGAATATTAAAAAGTTCCTATGTTAATCTTTCCATGACCTTTTAAAACACACAGTTTCAAATCCAACGAGCTCTGAATTCACAAAATTAGTCACAGAACTATATGACACTCAAATCCTAAATTTACTTAATAGTTGTCTTTTTTTATTCTTCTGAAATTAACTCATCTCTGGAATTCTACATTAGCACAGATTTAAAGTGCAGAGAAAGAGCTAGTGAACTTCCAAGTGCTTCCAAAAGCAACAGAACATTTACATAGGAGAGTACCTGTCATGATTTGACATGATAGCCTTTTTTGGTAAGGGCAAAGGTGCTGTAAAGATGGCTCCTGTAAGAAGTTGCTCGTAACTCTCCCCAGCTCTGAGCCAGACCCACTTCTGGGGCTGAGCCGATTAGATGTCTCCACGATCACTTTTTAAGAAGAAGCTGGAAGAGGAGGGTGCTTCCTGTTCCTTCCTTCTTTTGTCCTTTCTTCTTCTTCTCTGGCTGATCGTGGTGCAAGGAGAGGGAAGAATGAGAAAAACAACCATGTGGACTCCCAAGGTCAGTGAGGAAAGAGAGGAGGAGGTGTGCTGAAGCAGAGACTCCCCTGCATTCTATGGAGAGGACTGGTGAAGCTGAGATTTGTTTGCATTTTGCTATCAAGGGCTGAGACTCATTTTGCTAAGGACCCCATGCCAGGGGCAGTGACTATGGCTGCAACTGTGAGGAGGTACCCATGCCAAAGAAACTCATTAAAACTATGGCCAGAGAAGACTGTGTCCCATGGGAGGGACCCAATATTCACAGAAGCTGTAACTGTGGGGAGGAACCCATGACAAAGAAGCTCATTAGGATTATACCCAGAAGAGGCTATGTCCCAAGGGAAGGAGCCTGTATCTGCAGAAGCTGCAACTGTGGAGAAGAATCCACGCCAGAGATGTTCACTAAGGACTCCGTCGCATGTGAGGGAACCCATATCGGCAGAAGCAGCAACTGCTGTGAACAACCCACACCAGAGAAGTTCGTTAGGGACTGTGTTCCAGGGGAGAGATCCCGTGTTGCAGTAGGGGAAGAATGCCAGGAGTCATCCTCATCCGAGGAGAGAGAAGCAGTAGAGCCCATCTGTGAGAGACTGACCACATTCCCCACTCCCTGCCCCCCTGAGCCGTTGAGAAGGGAGGAGGTAGAGATATCAGGAGCAGTGAGCTGGGCCTGGGAAGAAAGGAGGGATGGGGGAGGGAGATCTTAATGTGCTGGCTGTAATTTTTCTCAATCATCCTACTCCCTTTTTGCTTTTATTCCGTTCTGTTTCTTGTAGAATAAACTTTCCTACTTTCCTCTCTGAGTCAAGTACTGGAGTCTGTTTTGCCCGGAACTGTAATTGGCAGCGAGCCCTCCCTGCCCTTGTCTTGATCCACAACAACCTTGCTTATCTTTTTACTCCCATTTTGCTGGGGCTTCTGCCATCCTAACAAGGGTGGGGGTAAATGGGGAGCATCGAGCTAGAGACTGTCGTGGTGCTTCTGTGCTAGCTGGGCCAAACAACAACAGTACCTTTTAAAAAAAGGAAGTCTATATGAAGAAATACAAGTTTAAATTTGTACTGAACTGCTCATCTGATGCAGTATATGTTTAAATACTCTAGAAACAGAATGGCTTTTATTCTGTTGTTCTGGTTTTGGCTGATACTTTTCTTCATAGTAACTACTGCGGTGCTATGTTTTGGATTTGTGCTGAACATAGCATTGATAATAGAGGGATGTTCTAGTTATTGCTGAGGAGAGCTTGCACAGAGTCAAGGCCTTTTCTGGTATAATATCATTTCAACAACAAGTAGGCTGGGGGAGCACAAGAAGCTGGGAAGGGACACAGCTGGGACAACCGACCCTGACTGACCCAAAGGATATCCTGGACCATATGACATCATACTCAGCAATAAAAATCTGGAGAAAAGAGAAGAAAGGAGGTCATTCAGAGTTACAACGTTTATTCTCCTATGTAACCATTACCTATGACAGAGCCCTACTGCCCTGCAGATGGCCGAACATCTCCCTGCTGATGGGAAACGGTGAATGAATTCCTTGTTTTGCTTTGCTTACACGAACAGCTTTTGCTTTACCTATTAAACTGTCTTTGTCTCAACCTGTGTGTTTTCTCACTTTTACCCTTCCTATCCTTTCTTCCATCCCAATGTAAGGGGCTAGAGCAAGTATCTGCATGGTGCTTGTTTGCCAATCAAGGTTAAACCATGACATTTATACACAGATAGATCTTTTAGTCAAAATATAATTCGCAAAATCACAGAATAACAGGATGGTCAGCGTTGGAAGGGACCTCTAAGGTCACCTGAGCCAACATCCTGCTAAAGCAGATTCAGCTAGATCAGGTTGCACAGGAATGCAACCAGATGGGTTTTGAAGACTGTCAGAGAAAGAGACTCTACAACCTGTCTGGGCAGCCTGTGTGCCAGTGTTCTCTTGCCCTCATAGGAGAGACATTTCTCCTCATGTTCAAATGTAACTTTTTGTGTTCCAGCTTATGCCTGTTATCCCTTGTCCTGTCACTGAACACTACAAAAAAAAGACTGGCCCCATCCTCTTGACACACACCCTTTAGGTATTTATATATTTATTTACATATTTTGTATTTAATTAAGCACTGATAAGGTCTCCCCTTAGTCTTCTCCAGGTTGAATAGCCCCAGGTCTCTCAGTCTTTCCGTATAAGAAAGATGCTCCGGTCCCCTAAACATCTTGGTGGCCCTGTGCTGGACTCTTTCCAGAAGTTCCCTGTCTTGAGCTGAGGAGCCCAGAACTGGACACAGGACTCCAGATGAGGCCTCACCAGGGCAGAGAGAGGAAGGACAACTTTCCTTGATCTGCAGGCTATACTTTTCTTGATGCATTCCAGGATGTCATTGGCCTTCTTGGTCACGAGGGCACATTATTGACTCATGGTTAGTTTATTATCAACCAGCACTCCCAGGTCTCTCTCTTCAGAGCTGCTCTCCAGCAGGTCAATCTCCAGGCTGTACTGGTGCATGGTGTTGTTCCTCCCCAGATGCAGGACTCTGCACTTGTCCTTGCTGAACCTCATAAAGTTCCTCTCTGTCCAACTCTCAAGCCAGTTGAGATCCCACTGAATGAGATCCCTCATGCCAGAAGAGCTCCTGATGCAACCAGTGACTAGACCACAGGGAGCTGTTGACCTCCCTTTAATCCCCAAATTTTGTATCTGAAAACAAGGTACATGCTAATCCCTGGCTCTTGCTAATCAAAAATACGAAGAAAAGATTTTTTTCTGTCAAATACATTTCTTCTATGTAATTATTGTAATTAATAGGATGAACGCTTTCACTGATGATGAGAAAAGACAAGTGATTTTCTTTTAAGTAATACAGTAAAAAATGTGTCTTGTTGACAAACTCCAGTGTTCATTATAAAACATGGCAGATATATTCTCTATGTAATACATTCTCTGTGTAATACTTCACAGCTTTTCAGAATCAAAAGCCCTAATTAGTTTTCAAGTACTTGAAGAATAACTTGTAATAAAAAATGTTTTTTTCTTGCTGCTAAACGGTATAATTGAAATAACTGGCAAAAATCTTAAACAAGTCAATAATAGTTTTTTATAAATTGTCAAATTTTTTCTTGTTTAATCTGATTTAAAAAAAACACATTTTTTTCAGTAAGAAATACACAGCAGACAATTAATGGTGTAGATGGGAATATTTTGAACATTATAGATTATTCATGTCTGTCATTGTCTGCAGTCTCATGAGTATGACTCATTTTCTGAAGATAACATGGTTGTACAGTCCACATGCACCACTTGAACACTTGAACTGAAGCTTGGAAATTTTTCTCCTTAAATTATACAAAAAATGTCCACCTCTGGCTTTTCAGTTTTCCTGGTCCACACATGACATGATGTGAACCAAGCTGATGCAGTGGATTGATGACCAAGTAATTAATCAAATAGTTGCTAGGATAAAGCAACTGATAAATTGAAGTGTAATAAAGAGGTACCATAATAATGAAAGTACTGAAGGAAGAAGGTGACAATAAGCCCAACACATATGGTCAATTTACTGAATAGAGTTGGCTACCAGTATGCACGTTTACTAAATAGATTCCTAGTATTAGTAGGCACTGCCTGGAAGGAAGTACAGGAAGAGTTTATAGGATAGAATCTCTCACAATGCCTTTCAGGAGATACTTCACCCACTGAAGCAATGGACTTAGGTTTTGAGAAACAGATTCAGAGAAATAAACCTTGCAAATTGCTCATGTCCAGATGGAAAAGGTTTTGTAGCCAGGCTTTCCAAGTCTGATCGGGACACATAGAAGTCATTGTTTTCCCATATCTCCTCAAGGTGCTCAAAACTATGGAAAAACAAATTGGTATACAGCCAACTGAAACAATCTCCAAAGGGGTTTCTGATACTGGCATACTGTGAGACAGAGTCTGTGTAAAATGCCTGCCAATCGTCCTGAAAAATGGTTGCTAGCACAGTCGTATTTACATCCCAACTTGCCACCCTGTTTATAACCTCTACAAAGAAAATGGTGGTGATAGGTAGCTGACTTATGAAAAAGTGAGCCTTTTAGATCTGTGACACTTCTCAGCAAAGCAGAAAGTGTTTTCCTGATTACATGTTACACAGTGATGGAGTAGCCTGTTCTCAGATATTTAACTTTCCAGGAAACGGAATGTTGCAAGCACTGTGGACAAAATGAAGCTTCAGGACTTTTGGATGCAGGAACTGCTCCTCTAAAGACCACTATGTAGTAACCTGTCCAAGTGAGACCTCCAAATCCTGCAAGATAATCTATTGTGGTGGCTTTTGTTCCTTAGTTGTTTAGTCTTGACAGCTAAGAGGAATCATCAGCATCTGAGTAAGCAAATTCTGTTCTGACAAGTGAACAATGTGAAATCAGAGTTGCAGAACTTGGATATGAAACATGGCATCTAGAGCTTTCTAGCAAGATAAAGCTTAATCAATATGGACAGATTGTGAACTGACTGAAGAACTATGTACATACATATGAAAATCATCAAACCAGATGAAAGAGAGGGAAAGAATGACTTCCCTTGACCAACACTCTTTCTAAAGGTCTCTTCAAGCTGAAACGATTCTATGATTCTATTATTCTGTGATGCAGCCCAGGATACTGTTGGCTCACTTTGTCACTAGGGTACATTGCTGATTTGTGCGTAACTTGTTATCCACCAAGATCTGGCAAATCTTTTCTCGCAAAGCTGCTTTCCAGGCAGTCTCAGTAGATGCTGGTGCCTGGGGCACTTGAAGTGCAATACTTTGCATTTCTCTTTATTGAACAGTATGACATTCATGTTGGTTCATTTCTCCAGCCTGTCAAAGACCCTCTCAATGGCAGCAGACCCATTTGATGCATCAATCACTTCTTTCTTTATATTTAACCCTTGTTTCCGGGGTGACAAGGATAAGTGATGAGGGAAAGGCTGTGGATATGGTCTTCCTGGACGTTAGTAAGGCCTTTGACACAGTCTCCCACATCAGCTTCCTGGAGAAACTGGCTGCCTATGACTTGGATGGACCTATTCTGAGATGGGTGGAAAACTGGATGGATGGCTGGGCCCAGAGAATTGTAGGCTTTTGAATATCTCTACGGATGATGACTCCACCACCTCCCTGGGCAGCTCGTTACAATGCTTTATAACCTTCTTGGTGAAAAAGTTCTTCCTAGTCTCCAAGCTAAACCTCCTCTAGTGCAACTTGAGTCCATTTTCTTGTGTTCTATCAATTCATTTTTTATTCATGGAGTAAAATCCAGTTGCTGGCCTATCACCAATGGTGTTCCTCAGGGCTCAGTGTTGGGGCCTGTTTTGTTTAACATCTTTATCAATGATCTGGATGAGAGGATCGAGTGCACCCTCGGTAAATTCTGAGATGACATGAAGCTGGGCGAGTGTGTAGTGCACTGTCAGCCAAGTTTGCTGATGATACTAAACTGGGGGGAGTGGCTGACACATCAGAAGGCTGTGCTGCCATTCAACGAGACCTGGACAGGTTGGAGAGTTGTGCAGGGAGAAATCTAATGAAATTCAACAAGGACAAGTGTAGAGTCTTGCATTTGGAAAAAATAACCCCTTGTACCAGTACAGTTTGAGGAATGAACTGTTAGAGAGTAGTATATGGGAAAGGGACTTGGGGAATCCGGGTGGGCAGCAGGATAAACATGAGCCAGCAATGTACCCTCATAGCCAAGAAGGCCAGTGGCATCCAGGGGTGTATTAGAAAGGGAGTGAGCAGTAGGTCGATAGAGGTCCTCCTCCTTGTCTACTCTGCCCTTGTGAGACCACATCTGGAATATTGTGTCCAGTTCTGGGCCCTTCAGTTCAGGAAGGACAGGGAGCTGCTGGAGAGAGTTCAGTGCAGGGCCACAAAGATGATGGAGTGGAGCATCTCCCATATGATGAAAGGCTGAGGGAGGCAGGGCTCTTCAGCTTGGAGAAGAGGAAACTGAGGGGTGATCTCAGTAATGTTTACAAATACATGAAGGGCAGGTGTCAGGAGGATGGAGCCAGGCTGTTCTCAATTATGTCCAGTGATAGGAGAGGGGGTAACAGGTACAAGCTGCTTCATTGGAGGTTCCGAAGAGACAAGGAAAAATGAATGATAGGACATGAGAAAATGGACTCAAGTTGCATTAGGAGAGGTTTAGATTGGAGATTAGGAAGAACTTTTTCACCAAGAGGGTTATGAAGCATTGTATTGGGTTGCTAGAGATATTCAAAACACATGTAGATGATGTGCTGAGAGATATGGTTTATTTAACTATATTGATGGGCCTGGCAGTGTGAGGTTAGTGGTTGGACTTCATGTTCTTAAAGGTCTTTTCCAGCCAAAATGATTTTGTGACTCGGTGGATTTTACCTGTCCCATCTTGTAAGTCAATGAAACTAAGTGATATTTGATCCAGTATTGAGACTTGGGGTACTCTGCTAGTGATAAGCCTCCAGCTGGAATTTGTGTTGCTGATCCTTTGTGCTCTTTGAGCCTGCCCTTCAGCCAGCTTTCAGTTCACCTTGCTGTGAACTTACTTAGCCAGAACTTAAACTGTTTGTCACTAAAGATTTTGTGGTATGCAGTATTGAATCCTTAGTAAAGTTGAGTAAACCATATCGAGTCCTCTCCCCTCATTCATCAAGGTAGCCATTTCAATGAGAAGGCTATCAGGTTGATTAAGCACAATTTCATGTTCATATACCAATGATGACCACTCTCAACCACTGTCTTGGCCTTCATACTTTTTGAAAAACTTTCCAGGACAATTTGCTCCATCAGCTTCTCACAGGTCAAGATGAGGCTAACCATCCTGTAGTTCCTCAGATCCCTCTTCTTGCCCTTCCTAAAGGTAGTCTTCTAGGTGTGGATTGACCTTGCTGTGACATCAGATATCTCCCTCACCACCCATTTGTGAATCTCATCAGGTTCCTTCTATGTGTCCAGTTGGTTTAAATGTTTCCTCCTCTCAGAGTCATATAATATTAAGGGTTGGAAGGGACCTTGAAAGATCATCTAGTCCAAGCCTTCTGCCAGAGCAGGACCACCTAGACTAGGTCACACAGGAACTCCTCTGCCAAGTGTAATTTTTCCTTGGTCCAGACTTACTCTTACAGGTCTGTGAAGAGTAGTATTCCTGAAGGACAGTTTTATTAATAAAGATTGAGGCAAAGAAGACACTGAATACTTCAGTCTTTTCTGGATCCTTTGTCACCAGAACACTTGCTTCATTCAGCAGAAAGCCCACAGTTTTCCAAGTCTTCCTTTTGCTCCTGTTAAACTTGTATAAGCATTTGACTTTGCTGTGCATGTCACCTGACAGATCAATCTCCAGATGGACTTTTTCCTAACCCCATATCTGTATATTTGGATACATTCCTCTGCATTTGAATACTTCCTCACAGGCCACCTGGCCATGCTTCTACCCCTTGTACATTTCCTTTTGGTGTTTGAGTTTTGTCAGCAGCATCTTATTCATCCATGCAGGCTTCCTGCCACTTGATTTACTGCTCATTGGAACACATTGTTCTTGAGTTTGGAGTAGGTGATCCCTGAAAATCAGTTGGATGCTGCAGAAAATAACGAAATTCATGCCTTTATAGAGCTGCTTATCCCTGGTTTGCACATGCACAGTCTTCTGTGGCTCCTCTGGGCAGAAGAACAGTGACCCATTTCAAAACAAAAGCTTTTCTGAAAAGGGTTGAGGCCAGCAGTTGAAAAGCAGAAAGGCAGGAAACAAATCCAATAGTCATGAATTATTCAAGTCCCAAGCTTTAAATGAAAGAGTACTCCATAATGGTAGATGACAGGCCAATCAGTAGAATGACAGAGATATGGCAAGGAACAACAGAGAAAAAATGGACTCATTACTCTCAAGTGCACACTCAGTTTCACCAGTTAGGTAGGGAAATTGTTTATGTTTTCATAATGTTGCCCTGCTTTCATTTGTGCTGTAGTCAAACAAGACTTTGAGATCAAAAACATTTGGTGTTCTCTGTGTGTTCACATCAATCAAGACAGGCAGAGAAGCACCTCAAAACTTTGATTCAAGGTTTTCACAATCTAAGAAACACATGGTGGTCCAGAGTGTTAAAAAAACTTTAGACTGTGTTCTATGTGAGCTACTTCACAAATTCTATAAATTTTAAACAGAAATATGGTACCTAAATGCTTAGTGTCTTAGACAATGATCTATGTCTTAAAAAGTTACGGTGCTTCAACTGAACTGTCATTCAACCGAACCATCATCTTCTGTGCTTTTAGTTGATGTTTGTTTTGGACACCAATTCCTCTTCCAGAATGGTGCATTTTAACTTTCAAAGGTTCTTTGACAATGCTTCTTCATGGATCCTGAAGGTGCTAACTTACTTGTTAAGTGTTTTCACAGCATGATGATAAAGGCCTGTGCTGTGTACCCAGGGGGACACCATAAAGATGTGTGAGGGTACAAGGCCTAGTAAGATAGAGTTTTTAGATGGAAGGATGAGATTTTTTGCATTTCTGCCCAAAATACAAAGTCTACAGTCTCTGAGCCCTGTAGTGAAACTGATCTAGTTGGTTGCAAAGGAATTCTGGCAGCAGCCCAACATGTATGTTGTGTAGTCAATGTAATTACATTTTATAGCTCTTTTCATGTAAGTAAATAAGGTAAAAAATATGTCTGGTTAAGCATGAAGATGTCACATTTTCTATTGAATATTATCAAGATGAAAGACTGAATTTCTTCATTACACAGGAAACAATAGCAATTTCTCATTAAGGATGAACCTACCAGCCACGTGTTGTGAATAGGTGATGAAAGATGTAACTCTTACCTGGTGCAGGTCCCACCATTGTGACATGGATGATAATCACATATTGGAACATTGCAGTTCTCAATATTCCTCCCTCCAACTGCCTCATCTATGATGAACAGCTCTTTGTGGTTAACTTGAAAATCCCTAATGCACCCTTTGTAGCCATGTATCTGCCCAGCACACTGATGAACATCTTCATGAACAGGAACGTTTCCAAGGAAGATTGATCCAAATGTGATCTGTAGAAACAAGTAGAGAATTGTCAGAAGCAAATATGATTTGTGACATAACTGTAAGCAATGAATGAATAATAATCAGAGATAAAGGAAATAGCTATCCCTTGAAGCTGGCCAAAACCGATGATAGTTGCTGAAGGGATTCTTTTTCAAAATGTGTTTTGTTTTTTTTTTTTGTAAATCCATGTAAAGAAAGTAGTTTAATGTGTTTGCATATATTCAAATATGTTAACTTACATCCCATGAAACACAAAGTGAAATTGCCAGCCTTAATCACAACAAACATAGTAAGGTTTTCTCATCGCTTCTGTCATTCCATACTATGAGTTTTACATTCATGGTTGAAGATTGGTGCAGAAACCCAAGAGAAGCCATAGACTTGAAGAGAAAGCTTTTCTTTAGGATCTGAAACCTACAGGACTCCAAGAGAAGAGGAATACAGGAAAAATAATTTACTTTTTTTGAATGAATGAAAGAAGACAGATTGCTGTATTGAAGCCCAGGGTAAACTGGAAAGTTTTATGTAGTAAATTCTAGAGCCAGAAAACCCTAGAACATCCTCATAAAAGTGACAGAGAAACACACAGAGAAACTATTTCATACTGGGACTGACCAAATCATATGCGTGTTTGCTATGGTATTTCCTATGTTTCTTGGCCTAGGAGTTAAACCTTCGCCCATCACATATAAAGGATCTGTGACTCATTTAGTGCTGTGAATTCTGCTCCTCAGGTGGATGCCTGACATTCTGGGGTTCATAGAATCATTTCAGCCTAGTAAGACCAACACTGGTTACCAGCTACCAACTGGATTTAACTCCATTCACTACCACCCTCTGGGCCCAGTCATCCAGACAGTTTTCAACAAAAGGCAGATTAAGTCCATCCAAGCCATGAGGAGTCAGTTTCTCCAGGAGGATGCTGTGGGAGACTGTGTTGAGGGTTTACTAAAGTCTAGGAAGACCATGTCCACCAAGTTCTGACATGAGATTTCAATATTGCTAAGTTCCTTTCATAAATATCGGTCACTAAGAATTGAAAGAAATCACAATTTTTTATAAAGTGCATCAGACTGTGATGCATTTATTTGTACAATACTGTCAGTCCAAAAGAGGGTGAAACCCAGCCAATTCAAATCACGTTAACAATAAACCAATGGAATAAAAATTGTATCATAGCATGTATAAAACATATGAGAAGATAATTTATAGTGAAGGAGTGCTTTACTTAGACATCAGTTGTAAAGAACTAGGAACAGGAAAATATCATGTTGATTTATCTGAAATTGCACATCCATATGACTTTGCTTTGCTGTTTCCTGTATTGCTTTTATCAGCCCTGGAGCTATCAGTCCTGATTGCTGAAAATTTCAAGTGAACATTGGAGATATGATGAACGTGAATACCTCCAAATATTCTTCTGCTTACAAAACTGTGTTTCATTTAGAAGGGAAGGAATAAAATCAACCTACATCTTTCAGAGAAAGGAGAAAATTAAATCAGATTTTTCACGAGGAAGGAATTCAAAGACGCTGGCTCAGCACTTACTGAATTCACTTCATATCACTTGACTTTGGCTCCCTTTCAAACAAAGCTATAAACCAGAATAGTTCCAGACAAGATTTGTAAGTAATGTTTGCAGACAGATGCTTTCTCTCTGTTCCTGAACCTGTTACTAGAATTAGGCAAAATATTGTACTGGAATGTAAAGTGTCTGTGATAAGAAAAGTGTTTTTTAACACTCTTCATGCAACCCGATCTTTTTATTATTGGACTTATTTAACAAAAGCACTGACCTTTGGGTTAGTGTACTAGTGTCCCAGTGGATCCAGTGTACCACAGAACAACTTCACTAGGCTCTGCTGAGTTTCTTCATTTTGTCATGACATGTTAGATGTTCAAACACAGAACATCATAATACACATTATTTCTGTAAAGGTCCTGTACCTTAACTGACTTAACTGGTATAACCAGGACACAAAGAATTCCTGGAAGTCTTGTTAATAACATAACAGGTTTAATACAGGATTATATTAACATGATATTAACTTCTGTAATACTCATGGTTCAGGCCGTTCAGCCTCACCTCCATCCCTGGAAAGATGATGGAACAACTCATCCTGAATGTTATCACTGAACATATGAAGGATAAGATGGTTATCAGGGGGAGGAAACATGGCTTCACCAAGGGCAAATCCTGTTTGACCAACCTGATAGCCTTCTATGAGTGCATAACCAGCTGGCTAGATGAGGGGAAAGCAGTGGATGTCATCTACCTCGACTTCAGCAAGGCTTTTGACACTGTCTTCCATAACATCCTCATCAGAAAGCTCAAGTAGTGTGGCTTGGATGAGTGGACAGTGAGGTGGATCGAGAGCTGGCTGAATGACAGAGTCCAGAGGGTGGTGATCAGTGGCACAGAACTGAGTTGTAGGCCTGTGGCCAGTGGAGTTCCTCAGGGATTGGTTCTGGGGCCAGTCTTGTTCAACATTTTCATCCATGACCTGGATGAAGGGACAAAGTGTACCCTCAGTGAGTTCACTGATGACACCAAACTAGGAGGACAGGCTGATTCCCTAGAAGGCTGTGCTGCCATTCAGCAGGATCTCAACTGGCTTGAGAATTGGGAAGAGTGGAACCTCATGAGGTTCAACAAGGACAAGTGCAGAGTCCTGCACCTGGGAAGGAACAACCCCATGCACCAGTGCAGGCTGGGGATTGAACTGCTGAAGAGCAGCTCTGCAGAGAGAGACCTGGGAGTCCTGATTAATAATAAACTAAATATGAGCCAGGAATGTGCCCTCGTGGCCAAGAAGGCCAATGGCATCCTGGGATGCATCAAGAAGAGTGTGGCCAGCAGATAGAGGGAGGTTCTTCTCCCTCTCTCCTCTGCCCTGCTGAGGCCTTATCTGGAGTCCTGTGTCTAGTTCTGGGCTCCTCAGCTCAAGAGGGACAGGGAAGTGCTGGGGAGAGTCCAGCACAGGGCCATCAAGATGCTTAGGGGACCAGAGCATATTCCTTCTGAGGAAAGACTGTGGGAACTGGGGCTGTTTAGTCTGGAGAAGAGGAGATTGAGGAATGATCTTACTAACATTTATAAATATCTAAAGGGTTGCTGTCAGGAGATTGGGACATCCCTTTTTTCTATAGTAGCTGGCAACAGGACAAGGGTTAATGGGATGAAGTTGGAACACAAAAAGTTTCTCTTAAATATAAGAAAAAACTATTTCACTGTTCAGGTGAGGGAGCCCTGGCACAGGCTGCTCAGAGCGGTTGTGGAATCTCCTTCCTTGGAGGTCTTCAAGACCTGCCTGGACATGCTCCTATGCGACCTGATCTAGGTGGACCTGCTTCTGCAGGGAGTTGGACTAGATGATCTCTAAAGGTCCCTTTCCAATCCCTACCATTCTATGATTCTATGATTCTATGATTCTATGGTTAACTTTTCAAACATTAATTTGAAAATGTCTTTCTTCATTTGTTGTCTGAGAAGTAAAAAAAATTAGCTTGGCCAGTAATGCAAAGAAATTCATTAGTCCTGCTACAGATAAGAAATTTCTTTTTCTTTCTTTGCTTGTGTACTTTGTAAAGAACACAGGGGCTCTGGTATATTAGGAGTAGATTTTGTAAAGAGTAACCAACAGTGCATTCTGTGAGATGCATATCATGATTAGCATCTCTACAGTTAACTGTCCTGCCTTCTAGGGAACATACTTATAAAGTGTGCTGTCAATCATGGTTGAAATTCTTGATTTCAAATTTAAAATGTATCATGAGAAATAATCTTGTGACAGAGAATGCATAACAGGGTCATCATGGAGAAAAAGAACAAAAACTCAGTATATGTGAAAGTTGGCCTATTGCCCATTTAGAATGAATCTTCTGATATCAGTTTCAAAATGGAGACAGTAATTTTTACAGTTACTATTTGGCACTGGAGTCCTGACAACAATATTGACACCAGGTGAAGTCACTGATGATTCATAACCACCCTCCACTATACAGAATGGCTTGCAAATAAAAAGTAATCAGAATTGCTGCTTAACAATACTTGAACTGTTTCTGATAACACCATGGCAAAATGACACTGCAAATATATTTTTTTTTTTCCTCTTGCAGTATCAGTGTGCCTTCAATGAACTTTAGGCAGTTGAAATAGAAGTTTCAGAGTCAAGTAAACTGAAGAAATTAATGAAAATACTTAGGACGCTTCATGTGAAAAGACAATATATTAAAGAGAAATTAAGTACACCTAATGATATTTGAGGAGGAATTATATTTCTTCCTGTAGAAAAAGTTAGAATGTCTGTTCTCCTTTGACAGGTGAATATGCTGATGAAATGTTCAAAGCCAATAACTATCTTTTGATGTTTTGCAGACCCACCTGAGATGCTCGATATGGGAAGGACAGTCTGTGCTGTACAGGAGGATTTCCATCTGCAGTCATTTCAATCATACAGTAACCTTCAGGACTGCTCACAGGCAACACATAGCTGGAAGGAAACAGAAGTTCCCATTACTGTTTATGCTGTTGACAGGAGAACATTCAAACACACAGCAAAGGCAAGGTGAAAGAAATACTTCTGCCTCCATAAAGGGTGACAACTTTTGGTCACCAATAATTCCACTTTCATGGTTACCTGGACTACCCAGGAGACAAAAGAAGTAAGTTTTTTCTGCTAACGTCCTTCCTCTATTGCTTTCCTACTGTGTTTGAAATGTATAAAAGACAAAGAAGAAAGTGATCTTCACATGCATAAGTAGGTATTGATAAATTTTAAGTGCTAACTGTGGCTGACATACGGTCTCCCTAGTACAGAGGATTGTTGAACAAGTAACATCAATGTTGAATGATGCTGGACTCCCTAGGTGGAAATTTCCTTTTCCTGCCCTACAGGGGAAACAGAAATGGAATAAGAAATGAAAGGCTGCATATCTCTGAGTAGCAAGATTACACTGTGATATAGTTATCACTACATGAGAACTGTGCTCTTAATGTAAACTCCAGTACTGAGCTTCAGAGATAGAGAAGAACACAAGGTTAAGGGAATTTGTAAAATAAATACTAGTGAATGTTCAGTAAAACACAGAATTCTTCAGGTTCTTTCTATGATGAGATCTGATTAAGTGCTATTAATATTATCAGCAATAAAAAATCAATCCAATAAGACGATTTTCAAATACACTGGGTTTGTATTTAGAAAGGAAATTTGCATAAACATTGTAGCAGCAATGGCAGAATAGAAGAATAGCAGTCGCCAGATTCTTTTAAAACTGAGTTCTGCTATTTCTGTAGAAGTGCTTCCCAATTCTACTCTGCCTCACTTTCAGTTTTCACACGCACTAAAAGAAAATGTGATGGGCCTCCTTTTGGGAAGCGTATTAAGGTTTACTGACTACATGCACTCTACACACAAAACTGCTCAGTCAAATCCATATAATTAAGTTTTCAGGGTAAGGTCTTTAACAAGAATGTTATATTTTTCTGCTGTATTTCACAAATGTTACAAAAAAGATACTTTAAAAGAGTATACATTTATATGAACTGACAATTTTTCCATTTTAAATCTGAATAAATGCTAAATGAAAAACTCAATGTATTCTAAAGCCCTTTATATCCTGAACACTAGAAACATATGTTACTGATCTTAAAGGACAAATTTATTTCTGGATGAACCACATCGAGACCTGTCATGCTTTCAAAATCACAGAATCACAGAATCTTAAGGGTTGGAAGAGACCTCAAAAGATGGTCTAGTCCACACTCCTGCCAGAACAGGACCACCTAGAGTAGGCTATACAGGAACTTGTCCTGGTAGGTTTTGAATGTCCTCAGAGAAGAAGACTCCACAGTCCCTCTGGGCTTTCACTTCTGAAGTTATTTGGTACATTGTACTGACATAAATTGACATAGCATTAGGCCCCTAATGAATATTAATTACATTCACTGCAATACACTGATTTCTGAGCAAGCAGCAAAAACCCTGCGTCAACTAACACAAGTCTTATAGGCATTACATCTATATTAGCAAGTGATGTACCCGTATTAATAAATCCTACCATTCCAATGGTTATATTGTTTCTGGTTCCACAGCTAATTCAGTCAATACTAACACATTGACTTTTCACTGTGCTCTGCTGCATCGAGTTGAAATGTACTATATCATTTCACATTTGTAAGAATGTAACACTTTTCCTATTTTTTAACAAGGAACGTTTTCTTTTTCTTTTTTTTTTCAAGACTGAGATATTTGAATGGCATCTTCTATTACGTCCTTTTGAAGTGTGTCCCAGAACCCTGGACTACTAAAATGAGCTTGAAAAGTGTTCATTTTTCTTTCTTATTTTAGGTTAAAATAATTTCATGTTTTTTTAAAATATATTTTAAGTTCCTTCTTATGTAGTCTAAAGATAGTATAACATTTTGATTTCTAATATAAGGAGCCAGATGCAACATCTGCTGTTCTGAAGATCAGCTAATTCTCACAATTTCATTACAAAATGTGAACTCAGTGAACAGAAGTTTCTTACTGATAAATACTGAGTGTATTGACAGATAGTTTTGTGATAGTTTTAGATATTTGGATTAAAGACAATTTTGGAGAAAGTACTTCCATCTACTATGATTTCCAATCAATTCTTGGAATGTAAAATATATTTTTACTCTAGTCTTCAAAAAAAGGCAAGAAGCAGGACCCTGGAAACAGTAGGCCAATCACCCTCATCTCCATCACTGGAAAGATGATGGAATGCCAGCTCTAAACACAAGAAGGAGAAGATGGTTATCAGGAGGAATCAACATGCATACTTCAAGGGGAAATTCTGCTTGTCCAATCTTATAGCTTTATATGATGGCATGACAAATTAGCTAGATGAAAGGAGAGCAGTAGATGCCATCTACTTCGACTTTAGCAAGGGTTCTGACACTGTCTTGCATAATATTCTCATTGGAAAGCTCAGGCAGTGTGTGCTGGAAGAGTGGACAATGAGGTGGAAATGGCTGAATGACAGAACCCAGAGGATCAATGGGACAGAAGTGAGTTGGAGGCCTGTGGCCAGTGGAGTTCTATAGGGATCGGTTCTGGAGACAATCTTGTTCAACATCTCAATCAATGATCTGGATGAGGGGACAGAGTTTACACTTAGTAAGCTGCCTGATGACACCAAACTGGCAGGACTGGCTGATTCCCCAGAAGGCTGTGAGATCTCAACTGACTTGAGAATTGGGCAGAGAGGAACCTCATGAAGTTCAACAAGGGCAAGTGCAGAGTCCTGCACCTGGGAAGGAACAACGCCATGCACCAGTACAGGCTGGGGGTTGCCCTGCTGGAGAGCAGCTCTGCAGAGACAGACCTGGGAGTCCTGGTTGATAACAAACTAAACACAAGCGAGCAATGTGCCCTTGTGGCAAAGAAGGCCAATGGGATTATGGAATGCATCAAGAAGAGTGTGGGCAGCAGGCAGAGGGAGGTTCTCTTCCCTTCCACTCTGCCCTGGTGAGACCTCATCTGGAGTCTTGGGTTCAGTTCTAGGTTTCTCAGTTCAGGAGTGATAGATAACTTCTGGAGAGAGTCCTTCAGAGGGCCACCAAGACGATTAGAGGACTGGACCATCTTTCTTATGAGGAAAGGCTGTGGGACTTCAGGCTGTTTAGTCTGGAGAAGAAAAGGCTGCAGGGGTCCCTATCAATGTTTATAAATACCTAAACGGTGAGTATCAATAGGATGAAGCAAGTCTTTTTTTCTGTTGCTTCCAATGTCAGGATAAGCAAGGGGTAATGGGCATAAGACGGAATACAGGAAATTCCGCTTAAGCATGCAAAATACTTATTTCCTGTGAGGATGACGGAGCACTGCAGCAGATCTCCCAGGGAGAGTGTGAGTATCTCCTTCTCTGGAGGTTTTCAAAACCCGCCTGGATGCATTCTTATGTAATCTAATCAAGATGAACCTGCTTTAGCAGGTGTTTGAGCTGAATGATTTCTGGAAGTCCTTTCCAACCCTTACATTCTCTGATTCTGTGATTCTCTAATTCCATTTATTATTCATACTCATATTTCAGCTACTGGGAATAATTTAGGTAATTCACAGTATATAAATATGACATTCTTGGATAGAAGACAATGAGCCCATTCAGGATTTTCTTGGAGAAAGCCAACTCATAACCTTCCATTGATGCCTTCAACTATAAGTGTAAATTGTAATATAGATCTAACACATTCATGGCAAAGCCCACCCTCTGCCTCTGCCTTGTTCCTGGTTTTCAAAAAGGTTTATGAAATCCAAGTCTGCTTTTGTGTCTTAATCAGTTCAAGGTTTAGCTCCTTATATCAAATATTTAATAGTCCAGCCCACAAAGAAAAAAAATAGTAAGTGATGTAGCAAAGTTATTAAAGAAGAATATTAGTCTAATAAAAAGAAAAACTAATATGGTCTATGCCAGTCTAATCATCTTCAAGTAATCAGCCATTCAAGCCAAATTTAGTATTGTAGACTTTCATTGTAAATGCTGGTATTAACACATTCTCATTGTTTTGTATTCATAATTTCACTTGTTTTGATTCTTTGCAAGGGGGTAAAAAAGTGTAAGGTTCAACATAGGCACAATTAAAATAAGTTGAAAGATTCCTTGATGCTGACATGGTCTTTACTGTAGTGTCTTTCTGTAGAGAAGTCCAAGCATATTAGACTAAGCCCAAGTATATTTGATTCATATCAATAATAGCACAGTCATCCTTACACATGCATAACTGGTGATCCATTTTACCTTTAAGGAAACATGTCAGAAAAAAGAAAAAAATAAATTTCAAAGGAAAAAAAGAAGTGTCTATAAACAGCTGCTATGATAAAGTGATTTTGATCATTAGGTTCCTCAAAGGGATACAAAATTCAGAAAGGACATAAAGCTTTTTTTGTTTGTTTGTTTTTAATAGATGCAGCAAAGAAATATCAAAGAAAAGAACTGATTTGTTTGATGTCAGTCAGTATATTAGTGACTGAATTGTGAGAAAAAAACACAGGATATAAGCAGCAACCTTCTGCTCAGTAATCGGGAGTATGCGTTAGGAATGCTACCGCTATCTTCTCCAGCATTTGCTCCTTTCTTTGCAAGGATTTCTGAGCAAGTAATCATAGAATCATAGAATGGTAGGGGTTGGAGGGGACCTTCAGAGATCATCTAGTCCAACCCCCCTACAGAAGCAGGTTCACCTAAATCAGGTCACATAGGAACATGTCCAGGGGGGTCTTGAAGACCTCCAAGGAAGGAGACTCCACAACCCCTCTGGGCAGCCTGTGCCAGGGCTCCCTCACCCTCACAGTAAAACAGATTTTTCTTATATTTAAATGGAACTTTTTGTGTTCCAGCTTCATCCCATTACCCCTTGTCCTGTTGCTAGCTACTATAGGAAAAAGGGATGTCCCAACCTCCTGACACTCACCCTTTAGATATTTGTAAATGTTAATAAGATCTCCCCTCAATCTCCTCTTTTCTAGACTAAACAGCCCCAGTTCTCGTATCCTTTCCTCATATGAAAGATGTTCCAGTCCCCTGATAGTCTTGGTGTCCCTGCACTGGACTCTCTCCAGCACTTCCTTGTCCCTCTTGAGCTGGGGAGCCCAGAACTGGACACAGGACTCCAGATGAGGCCTCACCAGGGCAGAGTAAAGGGGGATAAGAATCTCCCTTGACCTGCTGGCCACACTCTTCTTGATGCATCCCAGTATGCCAATAATAATACTTGAAGTTTCTCTCTGTCTTGTATCACAGAAGGGAAAAACTGTCATTTAAAATGTGAACAAAATTAATATTTTTCATGCTTACATTACCACAAAATTAGGACTGTTTGAATTTGCTAGATTACTTAAACATGTTTAGAACAGCTTTTAGAAAGAGACAGAGCATGGAAAATTATGGCTGAAAAGACAATTTTCTGAGAAAATTATGAAAATAATGAAAAATGCCAATTAAAACAGACATGCTGTCCTTATCTTTACTGGAGCATTAAAAATAACAAAATGCTACAATATAGACATATGCAAGATGTAATTACACTAGTTTTTAAAAATGATGGGAAAAAATGCACTTGGAATATTCTGCATCAGAACTGATCTGAACTAAAATACCACTTCATACAGTTCTACTTTGATAATATTTTTCTTATAATATAAGATTAAATCTACCTTAACCTTGGAAAGTGATAAATGCAGGTGTATTACTTCATGTGACTGAAATCCATATTAGAAAAGATAAAATGGAACTAATGATTTATTCTCTTGACATTTTTTCTTCATTTCTCTAATTAACCTCTTATTATGAGATACTGACCTCACAATTAGTACACCTGATATGAAAGTGGATAATCACTGACATCTTAAATTTTGAGTATATTTAGTTCAGTTGTGCCTTTTCACTCGTTTAGATGCTGAAGGCATCTCAATCCATCTGCCTCACATCTCAGTGGCAATTTTGGTTGCATTCAAAGCCAGTGTGTTTTTCCCTACAGAAGCAGTGACAGGAGAGAATGCAATATGATTCCTATTGCAGGATTATTTTGTCAGGCACCAAAATTGTGATTCATGTACATCACACTCATAATGATATAAAAAGGATTCACAGAGAAATAGAGAATTGTGTGTGTGGAGGGAGTAGTTATGGAAAATGTGTGTGGGGAGAATGTATGGGAATGTTATGCACAATATTCTAAAAAGGTCTGGAGCCATGTGGAGTCCAACCTGTTCCTGTAGATGCTAAGATACAGGCTTGATATAGTAAAATATTTGTTTCCACATATTTGAAATAAAAAGAGGTTCAAGCTTCTTTTCTATGCTAGGCTTAGAATAACATGATTTTTTCATGGCTGCTGCAGATTTTATATAAAGTCATTCAGAATATGAATTAAGAAAGGATTTACTATAGAGGCTGTTTCTTTACAAAAGGCTCATAGACCTCAACAGATGTAAACCTGAAGTTATGTACAGTGATTAATGCCATTACTTATGTTCATGGGGACCGAATTTCTAACATAGTGTAATGTTAGAAATTTAAGGAAGAATTTCTTCACTGTGAGGGTGATGGAGCACTGACATGGGCTCCAAAGATGTGTTGTTGAGTCTCCTTCTCTGGGGGCATTCAGAACCCACCTGGACGAGTTCCTGTGTGACCTACTCTAGGTGGTCCTGCTCTTGCAAGGGGGTTGGACTAGATGATTTCTGGAGGTCCCTTCCAACCCTTAAGATTCTGTGATTCTGTGAATTGTGGATATAAGTATTGGATTAAACTAGGCCTGGAAGTAATATTCAAAGAAACAATCCTAAACTAGCTAAGATTCAAGCTTTTCTAAATCAAATGTTACCTGGTAGAAACTTGCGCAAACAAGTGTTTTAGCTTAAATTATCACAGCTACTTTTCCACGTGGGAATGCAATCATATGTCTTTATCTAGCTATTTATTTATTTATTTTTCTTTCAACCTGGTCACCAGGTGGCACTAAAGGAGCACAGCAGAAAACGTGAAAGCAAAAATTCATACTTCTAGTGATTAGAAACACTGACGGAAGCCCTAATTGATAACATGATTGCTTTAGTTTCCAGGTTGTATCAAGGGGAACACGGGAAAGTATCTTAAACTGATTACATATTTCACAATACAGATAAGAATAGATCCAGAGACTATAACTTCTAGAAGACTTTTAACTGCATTCATGCATTGTAATTAGCTAATGTAATCAGGTAAAAATGGTGCATTCATGGTTATGTAAACATACTTAACAAAATTTAGTTTATAACAATTATGTTTTCTACGCACTGCTGAAGGTGCAGCTTTATTTCTAACAGATTAAGGAGAGGCATAACAAAATTAAAATGTCAGATCATCAGGTATAAAAAAATGCCAAACGTTATGATGAGAAATGGCCTTTGTTCTTAACCATGCTAAATTATTACAGTAAGATTTTTTTTTTCTGAACAAGGATCTTACACTTTTAGCAGATCAGGGTTTCTGACCCTATGAAAAATGTTTAAAAAGCCATTACACTACTATCCATTTTATAATGTCACAATTGGAGGATTATATTTAGAACTATTTTCTGTTTTTCTCCCTACAAGCTGACGAGCAGTAGCCCAACTTAAGAGCTAATCACAGGAAAAAATCTCCATGAAAACAGTGTTGATATTAGAGAATAGAAAATGACTCCTGCAAAACACTGAAACAGTGGCTTCATTTACACTCTTGATTAACCAGAGTAGTTGTCAAGGGAATATCTAACCAGCTGTCAAGAAATACAAGAGATTTTTCAAGAAGAGTGATTTTACTTTTGACTTGGCACATTCAATTCGCAAGAATGAAATCTGTACTGTCTTACAGTTTTAATAACCTCTTAGTATTTCTTCCCAAAATTTTTGCACTCACCACTTTTTTTTCCCTTAAAAAATATATTTAAAAAATGTCATTATAAAAAATACACCTTTTCTTCCCATAATTTACTTCAAAATACAGTTTCCATGGAAATGTTCACGTCTCTTACCCTCTTCTATTTCAACAAGGTCAAATTTTGGTATTTCTTTCCCCTTTCGTTTACAACATCAAGAAGTGACAATTATAAAAATGAATGCTTCATTTTATGTCTGACATTTTATTTGAAATCGATGAAACATTTGTCATAACCTTTAGCCTTTCAACACCAAATTTCACATTTTCTAGTTGCTGTGAGCTCAGTGAACTGTAAAGGCATACTAGTAGGGGAGAGGGGGAGAGAGACAAGGGAAGGGGGTAGACCAAAGCATGGAAGATGAAAAATCCCAAATGGCTTTGACTCCTAATAGTGCCTTTCAGTAACTCCTTGATGCCCTTATGACTGACTTTATTTGAGACTTGCAGCTCCAGCTGGATGTGTATAAATCTATGGGGCCTAATGAGATTCATTCCAGGGTTTTGAAAAATATGGTTAATGCTATTGCAGAACCTCACACCATTATTTTTCAATGGTCTTGGGAGTCTGGATATGTCCCAGTCGGCTGGAAGTGAGCAAATATCCCAGTTTTCAAGAAAAGAAAGAAGGAAGACCCTGGTAATTACAGGCCTGCCAGTCTCACTTCAGAAGAATGATTTTCCAGGAGTTACTGAAAAACATCTGAGAGACAATGCAGTCATTGGTCATAGCCAGAATGGGTTCACGAGGGGAAAGTCATGATAAGCTAACTCAGTTTCTTTGTATGACATGGTTACTCATCTAGTTGACCAAGGGAAGCCAGTAAATGTTGTGGGTTTAGATTTTAGCAAAGCTTTTGATACTGTCTCTCAAAGTATCCTTCTGAATAAAACATTCAGCACATAGCTAGCCAAGTCCATAATATGTTGGGTGAACAACCAGCTGACGTGTTAACTCAAAGAATTATTGTAAATGGAGTTACATCAGTCTGGCAGTCAGTATCTAGTGGGGTTCCCCAGAGCTCAAATTCTCTTCAATGTTTTTACAAATGATTTGTACACGGTAATACAATGTCCATCAAGTTTGCAAATGTTACTAAACTAGGAGGAGCTATGGACTCCTTTTAGCATAAAGAGGTCTTACAGAGTGATCTGGATAGATGAGAGAGCTGGGCAGTAACAAACAATATGAAATTTAACAAAAGCAAGTGCCATACTACACCTGTGATGGGGCAATCCTGCTTATATGTACAATCTGAGGGACAAGAAGCTGGAGAACAGGCCTGTGGAAAGATGTCTGGGGGTTTGGGTTGATGACAATTTGAATATGAGTCAATAGTGTGGCCCTGGTAGTCAGAGCCAACCATGTCCTGGTGTGCATCAAGCCCAGCATAGCTAGCCAGTCAAGGGAGGTGATTGTCCCACTCTGTACTGCACTGGTGTGACCTCACCTAAAGTAGTGTGTAGTTTTGGGCACCTCAATAAAAGAAAGACATTAAACACTACAGTGTGTCCAGAGGAGAGTGCCAAAGATCGTAAAAGGTCTCAAAGTCAAGACTTGTAAGGAGGGGCTGAGATCATCTGACTTGTTCAGTTTGGAAAACAGAAGACCAAGGAGTGACTTCATTGGAGATTAGAAATTCCCCAAGGAAAGCAGTAGAGGGAGAGGTACTGATCTCTTCTTTCTGCTGAGCAGTGATAGAGCACAAGGAAATTTAATGAAATTGCATTAGGGGAAGTTCTGATTGGACTTTGGAACAAAATTCTTCACTGAGGGAGTAGTCTGTCACTGGAATATGCTCTCCATGAAAGTGGTCATAGCATCAATCCTGTCAGAGTTCAAGGAGCATCTGGACAAAGCTCTTAGTCATATGGTTTAGTTTTAGGTACTCCTGTGAGGAGCAGGGCATTGGACTGATGATCCTTATGGGTCATTTCCATTATCTGTGTTTGAAGAAGAAAAGAAACCCTAGCTATTAAAGGCTCTTCTGATGGAATAGATAATCTGACAGTTTTGTTGGTGATTTATTTTCAGTGTTTTCTTAATTGAGCCTTAGAGTGCCTGGTATTCATGTAAGATTCAAGAGCTGTTCCTCGCTATGTGAAGAAAAACAGTTAACAGTCTTTGGCAGCATTACACTGAACTTTCCATTCCCCATTAGTGCTGACACTTTTCTTATATCCACATATTGAAGGCTGTCCCTCCTAACGCTGCTAAAAGATAGATTTTGCTATTTCTGCTTAATTTCTCCCCTTGTTTTTTGATTAGCTTTACTAAAATATGTAGGAAAAGAAGAACTCAGAAAAATATACAAAGGTGAACAAGTTTGAGAGTGAGCTCTTAAAGACAGCCAATTAGCATACATAAGAGTGGACATAGTAATGCACATGAATATTTTTGAGGGCCTATCCTGTCTTTTGTTGCTCTGATGTAATTGTACCCAATAATAAGAGTATTATAGCCAGTAAACAAATTATATTACTCGTATATCTCTATGCCTTTTTTACCGTGGTATATTTCTAAGGCATAGTGGATCCTGCAGAACTATACTGCTGTTTCTTGATTCAAAAGGACATCATAGATGCTGTTACTGCCTGCTGTATAAAAGGAAAAAAAAATCAAATTGAACTGAAGGTTGTGGGTTTTTTTACTATTATATAGTGCTCTGTCTTCAGCTTTGTTTGTTCCTATGTGTTACATATTTCATTGTTGTAAAACACTACTTATGGTTTTCAGTGGAAAGAGTTGCAAAAAAGACTTCCTGAAAACCTCTGAAAACTGAATTGTTAGAATACCAACCCAGTTTGACTTTGAAAGTCTTGCAAGCACTCAATTTTATCTTTCTTCTCTGCTCTAGTAATCACAAAAACATAAAAAGAAATGATCTAGCTGTTTCTTGAACACAGAGACGCAGTCTTATGGAAATACTAGTCTCAGACACAACTTTGAGCATGAATTTTTTTTTTTAAATTAAATGTTTTTTATTTGCATTTGATTATAGATTTCATAACAGGTTTGTTTTATACAAAGAAGACACTTGATTTTGTCAGATTTTTGGAATTATCTGTGGAAAATAACTCATCAGTCAACACTTCAAAATGTATGAGGAAGTTTGAACTGAACTATACATGTGATATTTACACTAGAGCTCCTCTGTAATACACAGAGTGATTTAAATAATAATATTGCAATTTTTCTAATAAATGCTTCCTTTCCCTTCATTTTTCCACATAGATGGATTAAAAAATCTTCACGTTTACATGTCTGAATGAGAGAAGCATCAAGACATGGAAAAATCTTATAGGTCTTTCCCATGTGATTTTTGTGTATAATAGCTTTCTTTTGTATGTGTGTGTATAACAGCTTTCTTAACAAAAATCTAACTATCTGCCCAGAGGGGTTGTGGAAGCTCCTTCCTTGGAGGTCTTCAAGACACATCTGGACACGTTGCTGTGCGACCTGATCTAGGTGAACCTGCTTCTACAGGGGGATTGGACTAGATAATCTCTAAAGATCCCTTCCAACTCCTACTGTTCTATGATTCTATGAAAATTGGTATTATGTTACAATTTAAAATAATTTTTAAAGACAGTTTATACTATTTTGTATAAAGATAATACAAAGTTTGACATTAAAAAGGTACTAGAGTTTCAACTAGCATAATTTACTGTACATTTGAAGAATGTAATTTGTCAAAATTCTGACTTAAACTGTCATCATAGTACTTGTTTGTTTTTTTGAGAACAGTCCAAATTTTAAAAAGGTGTGTCACATGTCAACAGATTTGCATTAACACAAGAGAGAAAAATATGGCCAGCTCTTCTGATTAATTCAGGAAGAATAATGGCATCTGTACATAGCTCTCATATTAAAGTTGATGAGCCTTCTCCATTCATACATATATCAAGCTATGAGAAACATTGTATCCATAAGGGAAGAGCACTTCTTGGCTTTCCATTATTAACATGTTGTGGGAATATATTTTAAATACTATCAAAGCAAACCAGATGAACTCTGAACATGTTTAGCCAGTTTTAATATGAAAAGATTAGTCAGTCTGAGTCTGACTTTTTGCTGTTACTTTGCTGGATAAAATTATTATTTATTTTTTTTTAAGTCAAAAGATATTTAAAAATCCCATTTGTTTACTCTGCTCTTCTATTCCTATGATATTTTATTTGTTTTAGAGATAATATTATAATGATTCATCAGAAATTGGTTTGGTACAAATCATCAGCTTCTTCCAGTTAGCTTTTAAGGGGGTGTTTTGCTAGGCTTGTTGTCATGTCCTTTCACATAATCTAGCAGTAACTAATCTATTCTTAACATAATGAACACAGCACTTAATATGTCATAGTAATTATAAGCCAAACATACTTTGCAGTGAGTTTTGAAAACTCCTAGGACTTGGAAACAGCTGTAGAGCTGATAAAAATTCCACAGTAAAGATCCTTAAGGGTAGATGAAAAGCTGAAAATAAGTCCACAATATCATCCTGTTACAAAAAAGGTAAGTATATTAACGGGATGTAAGATAGCTATAGACACAGTGGACATGTAAGGCATTTTTCTTCCAAGGTAATAACAATGAATGATGCCATATTTCTTAATGACCCCCTTTATTAATTGGCAGGAGTTTTGTACAATCCATTTTCACTAATCTCTGATCTCCTCTTATTATCATCCCCATATTTGGCATCTGCATTCCCTCATTTCTATCATTGCTGCTACATAAAGCATGCTAATAGCCTTCAAATGATGCATTGCATTGAAGAATACATGAGTCAAGATAATCAAAAGTAGAAAAGTGCTTCAAGAACCTCCGGAGATATGGAAAATTGACCTGCAAGAAAAGTTTAAATCCAGGTTTCATCAAACCCAAGATATATTCCTTAGTCTTTGGCATTCTTGCAGTGGATGTCTGACATCAATATGTCACTCAGGCAAAATCAAAGCTGAGGAAGACAAGCCAAATGAGAGGCATAATATAATTTCCAAGCATGTAGAAGGCTGCTAAAAACAAGAAATAAGTAATCTTTCCTTTGTCTCCATGTCAGAAATGACATTTTTTTTTTTTTTTAAATAATATGGATACAGATGTAGACTGCATGGGTTTGTACAGGATCCCTCACTGGAGGCTTTAAGGACAAACTACACCAACATCTGTCAGAAAAGGCATAAGCATTGCAAGTATGACAAATGTAGTGCAACTGTGCCCTATTAAGGCAGTAGTCACATAAGATATCTTGCAGCCCTGCAGTTCTATAATTCTAACATTTATCTCAGAAGAAACTACATATGATTTAGTGAGAATGTTAACATTGAAAAGTTTATTTCAGATTTGGTAAAAAGTGCTCTAAAAATTAATATGACATTTCCAGTCTTTAGCCCATTACAAAGTAAAGAGTGAACAGATCTCATAACAGACAAACAGGCCTATAACAGAAGTGACTACAGTGGTCAGCATTGCTAAATTTATATCAGACTAGGTTCTATTATACACAAATCTAATGCTACTCAGTTAAGAAATAAACGTCTTTACAGAGAGTGAGGAATTAAACTGTACCTTTTGTCTTTTACTGTGGTGATGCTAGTAGAATTGGGTAGCAAAAGGAGAACAAATAAACTTTATCTTCCTTGATAATAGTCTACATTGCACAGAAGATGCATTCTTTTACTTAATGTGGGCATACAGTTTATCACACTTTAAATAGAATCTAAAAATTCCCCCAGATATTCATATTTCTGGATAAGCACATTACTATCTGAAAATGGTAATATCTGCTTTAGGTGAAATAGATGTTATTTATGCTAGATTCTACTTACCCTGCTTTATGCCTCACTTACTCCAGCCCTACTAGTCCAACAGTCAAGTATATAATCTGTTAGCAGATGGGCTAATGGGACTCTTTCTGCTGCATATATCACCGAGTATACGACAAGCAGCATGCGCCTAAGGATCATTTACTTCAGCAGAATTCTTTTCTTCAACACACAGATATTTTATGAATCACAGCTTTAAAGATATCCATTCCTATGGTCATAGGTATGACTGCATCCTTAAAGAAAAGTGTAAATTCTGCTCTTAGTCGTAGATTTGCAAATCCATTGACTTCACAGGGACTGTGCTGGTTTAAACACAATACATCAGCACACTGCGGCAACCAACTAGCAGACTGTGACACCTCCCTTTTGCATATGCAAAAATGGGAATAACACAAAGATACTGGAAGAGTTAGCATTAACACTTATGCAGAGTTTTGAACAAGCAACAGAATAATTATCATCATCATTACTGTAGTTATTGTTATCATTATTCATCATCAGTAGTGGAAGAATAGATTGCTGCAAAATTGATCCTGACATTAGACACCACCTCCTACAAAAATTTTATGTTCTACTCTGAGTTTCAGAACATTTCAGAAGAATGGAATATATGCACTATACTTGTGCTTCTGCACTGACTACTCTCCATTGGATCATAATAGCCTTCTTTGGGTATTTTGTGGGCTTTTTTTTTTTTTGTTAGATGAATTGATGGAGACATTAATTTTCAGTGCTGACAAAAAACCTGTGGTTTTGAATTCAGTAATCTATCTTCAAGTTTGAATACTGTTGCTCTGTCCTGTTTCTGACAGCATTGTCTCAGGTTCATGTACGAGAGGGGTATTTGCTGCACCTGAACAAAGCTATTTTAATTTTCATTATAGCTATTTTAACTTTTCTTTCAGTCTACATTACACCCAAAAGAAGGACTTCTCCTCTGAAGCTACAGAGATGAACATCTTCAGGGAAAGTGCTTGCAGATTTTTGCAGAGATTGTTCATTTCCCCCTAACTTGTCTAATTCACTGATTTTAATAGTAATGCAATTAAATTCAAGAAATCTTGTTTAAAATGATATAACAACAGAAAGGAAAGTTTGCTTTCTCCCTCAGTTAAAAGCTTCCAGTTAAAGCCTATGTAACACAAAAAGTATGAAAGACATATGGAAAAATGATGGAAATTAAAATATAACCTTGACTGAAAGAGTATTCTTATGGGAAAAGAGTGAAACCTTTTTTATAATGAGTCATTACATAATAGATTTTGACCTGTTCTTCTATTAAATGCAGATGAAACCATTTCAGTAAACAAAATGACAAACAAACTCCGTAACACTAATCTCAACAGTCATATGTCTTCCTCTAAGAGAAATAAATTAAGTGATTTTGTTCATTTAGAAAAAGGCAGAATAGTAATCAAATGCAACAATGAAATATTATATTGAGTTTGGAGACTTCTAAACAATGAATAAATTGAAGCCTAAATTTGCTGAACACTAACTTTACAAGAAGAAATCTCAATAAAAAGTACAAGACTTCACCAAGTTAGAGAGCTTTAATTCTCAAGAGAAACATAATTATCTGTCAATTGTGACCCATATGATTCTATTTAAGCACAAAATCACTTGTAGTTACATTGAATTTGAACATACTGAAAAAATACTGGATCATATTTCAATTTAAAAACATCAGTAATATCAGTGGAAGCAGAGTATAATGCTATATAAGAAATATTCAGTATTATCTCCTGGGGAGCAAATTAACATTGTTGTAAGTCTGGCAAAAGATGAATCAGTACACTTGGTAAAACCTCAAATTTAAGTATCTATTTGGATATCATTTACTTTGTTGCATTGCACACTGTGATATACTACCTTAAAATTCTTTTTTAAACCTCACCTCTACCTGACAGTTAACTGAATCTCATGCATATGGAAGTATGGTAAAAATAAAGCAAAGTAAGAAAGTGGTATATGGGTGTATGTACAGAAGAAATGGTCTCATGTGGAATGAAATATGAGACATGTAGTTTGAAGAAAATATACACATACATGTATTTCTGAAAACAACCAATGTTTACCTACAGTATGATTATAATAACTTGCCTACAGTGGTACAAATTTTTCTGTATATATTTGAATTGTGCTTTGCTAGAATGGTTAAACCAGAACAAACAAAAGAGTAAAGAAAAATAATAACATATGTGATATATTTTGGGGGGCAAAAACTCCACTCAAGACGAAAATGAAAAAGGCAAATTCAAACAAATGTTGAAGGTTCAGTTGTCCTAACATCTCACAAGCTTCTGATATAACTGAAAACACGGTGAGAGAACGTGAGTCAGGGAATACGGAGCCCAGGACAGCACCTGAAAATAGGATGATTTCTCTACTGTACTGGTTATTTTACCAAATTATTATTTTAGTTTCATTGAAAGTGCAAATATATGTTATTCTAAACAATAGTTTTATATGTATGACAGGAATTATCACTAACATTTTACTTGTGGTAAGCATTACCTCTTATGTTCCCACAATCAAAAGGCCAAGCAAGCCTGTAGAGTATCCTGCAGAAGTGTAATACACCCTTTGTAGCCCAGATGAAAATGGGAATGAACAATTCATTTTTCTTACGAAGTTGTAGTACCAGTTAAGAGAATGTCTGTGTCTCCAACCTTCACCAAGGTTTTGTCTCTCATTTTGATGTCATCAATAAGAAAGGCAGTAGGTCCTTCTGTTATGGTACCCTGTTGGGTTGCAATTAATTTGGCAGAAGTTAAACCCTCTTACTTTCCAACTGACCTCAGACAATTCTGGGTGGCTAGGGGTGGTTGCGCTTAACTTCTGAGTGATGTTCAATCAAACAGGTTATCGTGATCAGGTTTTGTGTATTCTCAGGAATAAAATTAAGACTCAAAATGGAGTCAAGCGCTAAACTACTTTACTTTGCCCACAAGAGAAGGGGAGGAAAGAAAGAAAAGAGTGAGAGAGAAAAGATTAAGTTACAATAGTCACCACTCTGAGTCCATAACCTCCTGACAGTCCTCTTTTCTTCCATAACAATGTTTCATCCGATGTTCCATTAAGTTCAGTGGGTGGAATGTTCCCACCCCCTCTCTGCTGATCATGCTTTCTATAACATTGTTTCATTGCATAATCAATGAACTGGAACTGCTCAGCATATCCACACCTCTCACTTTGGTGGTGTGGCATATGCTCAGTACCATCTGTGGAGGGTCCTGGAAAGTTCTGGAAGGTCTGAGCACCTCCTCCACATCTCTTGTTTACACTCTTTGACTGACCTTGGGCCCAGACGCATGTGCAGAGGTGGTATGTTCCGAGACAGTGGGATATGTATTCTGAGACAACAGGATGTATAAGCACCTCTAACGGGTAGAACTTTCCTTGGTTGCTGGAGCAATGTGGTTTCAGTGGTTAACTATGCTGCCAGCAATGCTGAGGCGTATTTTTAGTACCTTACACCTTGCCATCATAATTTATTTAAGTGTTCTTCAGTACATGGAAAAATAACTCTGATTTCTTAAAAGTGCTGGGCATATTGCAAATCTACTTCCACAAAGTAGGAGCAACTCACCTGATGCCAATAATACAAGGTAGAAATGTTAAATGACATACCTACTTACCAGACCTAAGATTTATTGATTTGTGAAGCCTAACTGCCAGGCAATGTAATCAGTTGATTGCATTTAACAAAAAAATGCTTTTTGACTGATAACTTCTTTCTCTGAACACACAAAGATGCAGAATAGAGCAGATCTGTGCTTTTAGAATATGTACATAAATACAAAATTGCACAAAAATTGCAGTCTACTGGAGTCATTTAAATCAACTAAAGGGGTCTACTCATCTTTATATAGACAAGAGACACTGGGTATTTTGTTGCAGTCTGCTGATGACAACACATATACTGTGATTTTCCCCATCATTAAAAAAGTATGAGTTTTAGAGTTGCTATGTCAGAAAAAATTCTCATAATATTTTCATATGTACTTTGTACTTGAAGCTGCCTATATCACAGCATGCAGAATGAACAGGTAAGAACCTTTTGCTAAACTATAACCAACTATAAAGGAAAAAAAAACCAAGAAGAGACTGCTTTATCGTGATATGTTTAAACTCATTTTAGCTGCAATCTTCTTTAAAGCTGCTCTTAAACATACATTAAAGTACAGTACCTTAATACTTACTTCCTATTTGAATATAAAAAGGTAACATATAGATTACAGTGTCATTTGGATGTGCTTCAAGAGAGAGTAGTCTCTCTTAAATAGCCTGAGGTACATTTGGTAATGTATTACAAATGTCTTACACATTTTTTTCAATCACTTTGATTAGTGATGTATATTTGAGCTGAACTGTATTATTTTAAAAATAAGTACTGCACAATATTCATGAATATTAACTGAAAGAAAAATAAAGTAAATACAATACATTTAGTTTGTATGAGTAAATGTTTGTTCATAGGCCACTCTTTATTAAGTTTACTGGTTTGTGAACATGATAGATTACTTTCATCATATTTTAGAAACAGAAAGTATGAGGTGTTCATGGCAAACTTGTATGATGTGAAATGTGTTACATTTCTTCATGGATAGATAAAAACTTATGTAGGACTATAACTTTTTAACAGGATTATATTTTATGAATGTAAATTTTTAAAGAAATTATGGAGGTGTAAACAAACACAACAGTGGCCATTGCTGTGCATGAACAATCCAATTTTTTCTTACAGATGAGGTGCTTTATTTCTTCATTTTTATGTCCACTTTTTTACTTAAATGTTATGAATGTAAATATGCACATATTAAGTTTGGAAATATTAGAAAATATTTCACTACCAGAAAAAACCCTAAGATTAACTGTTTAATTTCAAAGAGACTCTCAGTGATATTAACCATGTCGACATTTTAGGTAAAAATTAAAGCATTGAGTAAATTTTCAATTTATCAGAATAAACCTTTTTAAATGAAAAAAATTAATTTCAAATTAAGATACCTCTGATTTGCACAGTGTAGATAATATGTACAAATTTAATCAGAGTAAATTTAACTATCCTATTAAACAAAGTGAAATCACAAAGTTCCCAACAGGAAGTGTGATTCAGTTCAGATTTGTTTCCACAGTAGGAATAAATTCCATTTTGTTTGATCTTACCCTTAAATTGACCTATTTAGTAGTAAGTCACACTTCATGTGTAAAATCAAGAAGATGAAAATGTTTGGACAATCTGTGCTTTTGATAAACATATTATGAAGTTTTGGAGAACTACGAAACAAATGACTGAGTTCATAAACAAACAAAATACAATATTTGACATTACAAAGCATATTACAAACTTTACCTTTATGTACTGAAATATAAGAAGCTTTTTGAAAGCCTGAAAATTACTGAAATTAATACTTGACTTAGCAGCCACATAATGCTCATACCAAGAGACTGCTTACATAACTCCACCATGTACTATGTAACATTTTGTGAGAAAAAAGGTGCTCTGAAGATCCTAGAAGAGGTACCACCAATATCAAACTTGTGCATCAAAGTACTGCCCCACAGGGGGAAGTAATAGAGCCTTGAACTCATGAGGTATCATCCCTTTTCCAGGAATAACTAGCCAATCAAGCACATCAAGACGAAATCTGATGTGTATACAGGCAGAAGATACTAAGGGCAGAGGAAGCCATTAACTGATTCTTGTTTTTCAGCACCACAGCTGCATTTTGTCAGACTGCTGGAGAGGGCAGGCAGCATGTGAGTCTCCCTGTGACATGTATATATATGTGAGAATACAGTGACATTAGAGCAATTGGGCAAGATCTCTGTGAATCTTCTACTATAAAGAAGCTGAAGCAAAGACAGATGAAAAGATTTGCCCAAGATCACAACCTAGTAATACCAAATACATCATATAATGAGTGTAACTTCTGCATTTATCACAACGTAACTGTTCCTGCACGAAGTTACTAGAAATTAAGAAATATCCATCTAAATTTCACTTTTGCTTTTAAGGAATATAGTCACTGTACTGATTAAATTGCAGCAGTTAGATACTTGTCTGTCTTCAGTCAATCTTAAGTGTTTTTCTTAATGATGAATCTGGAAAACTTCCCTTGTGCATCTACCTCTCATTTGCAAGTCAGAGGAGGAGAGCAGGCAGAAAGATTCAGTAAGCAGGATTAGATCAGCTAATCCTACCACTGCTTTCAGTAAACAGCTATTGGACTATTTTTCAAATTTAAAACCCCACAACAACAAACAAAAATAGGCTTCTCTCTGGTCAGAAAGAAAAAAGATAAACCCAAACACCTGTGCCTGGCATATGAACAGCTGGGTGCATCCTGATGATGATTCAACTGTAATATGCACTGTATATAATTAGATAAGCAGAGTAAGTTTTGTGGGGAATCTATTACACCAAATCGACTACATGATTAATTAGCTTTATTTTCACTGTCTTTCTTCTATCACCCTTTTGTCATTCAGGAAGGGTTAGGGGAGCAAAGAAGGCTTTGTGTTTGTCCTCAGTCGTCACTGATGAATGCCAATGTAAGAGTTTATGTAGGTAGGGAAAAAACTGCCTTTATTTGGCTGGAATCAGAAACCAATTCCACATTGACATAAATAGGCAGCATGACTATTTTCAGAGAGAAAACTTGAAAGAAGAGAGTAAGAAGATTTTTAGGCAAAGTTTTAATACTCAACTTTGATTAACACAACATTTTGGAGTTTACTTGTCCTCCAGCTATGACAGTAATTTAAAGCACAATGGTTTTACAGGCATTCTTTCTAGCTCATAGCAAACTATTCTCAATTACCTGAGATTAAAAAGAACAAGTATACTCTTAGCTACTGACATATAAAAGATCTCAAATGATTGAATATGCATTTTGGAAGAACAGAACAGCTAAATTTCAGTCAATGTTTTGTTTAAAGTTATGCAGTAAGATTTGAAAAACATAGAATATGTATCTACAATTTTCCCAGATATTAGGTAATTAAATTTATTTCATCATCTGAAGATGCAGCAGCACTATGCTGTGAAAATTGCAGGTGGCAAAATTTTACTTCATGTTGGGTTCAAGAACTTGTGCAAGGTGAGATGAGAACAATTCTGTGCTGCTTCATTTCCCACTTAATGCAGCTGTAAATATTTTGTCCCTTTGGTCTTCTGTATTTAGTGTGCAACCTTTGACATACTTAACAATCTTCCTGCTCATAACTGAGAAAAATGACATGTTATTCTTGTCCTGTCCTCTTAAAGTAGACTTTAAGTAGCTTACCAAAAAAAGAAAAAACTCAAAACATAATAAAAAAAATTCTAACTGAAAACAAAAATATATTCTACATTTAATCACTCATTTACCACTACATGAATAAGAACACGAAAGCTACCAAAACAATTCCACACTCTCTTGAAAACATGATCTGCTGTAATCTAAATTATATGCACAAATCATTTCAAATCACAAAGCAGTTGTACGAAGTGAAGTGATTCTGACAGTGCTGGATTGTATTGGATTAGACCCATCCAGGAATAAAGGACTATGATCAGCCGTTAAGTACCAAAGGCTCTTGGAACCCACTAAGGACAGGGAGGACTCACTCACCACTTATGGTCTCAGATAAGACAGACAAAACTACTCTACTCAGGGAAGAAAATGAAAGAATTTAATCTACCACCAAGCAAAACATAATAAACAGAAATAGTCAACCAAAACCAACAGAGAGTAGGGTGGATAATGAAAAGTGTAACCAGTCCCTTTAAGATTCCCTTTCCCCTACCCCTCCCCTCTTTTCAGGTTTGGAACCCTGATTCTGGTGTCTTTTATCTCCTACCCCACAAACAGCTCAGAGGGGGCAGGGAATGGGGGATTCAATCAGTCTTTTCCCAATGACTCCTGCTGCTTGTCTCTCCTCAAGGCAGATGAATTCCTTACTGGTTCTCCCTGCTCCAGTGTGGGCTCCCTCACACATTGGGCAACCCTGCATGGGCTGCTTTGACAAGGCTGCATCATCCCAAGGGCCACAGCTCCTCTCTGCTTGTCTTGAATTGGGTTCTGCAACTATCACCCCTTTTGGCATGTGGATCTCTTGGAGCTGCAGGCAATCATTAGTTCTGCCAGCACCCTTTGTGGGTCACAGGAGGACAGCTGCTCTTGCTGCAGGCTGTGGGGGAGGCCTCTGGTCTGATGCTCCCCCTCCCTTCCTTCTTCTCTGACTGAAGGATTCATGTGGTCACCTCCATCTTGCCCTACTCTTTCACCTCCTACTATGCACCAGAAATTTCTGTTCTTAAATAGTGATGCCAGAGGTGGGTCCAAAACTCAGACCTGGGGGAAGTTTTGAGAACTGTTTATGGAGGCAGCACTGCAGCTCCCTACTCCTGTTACTAAGCACAAGCGGCTCCACACACACACATTACATGTCTTTGAATAAAGTTTTTGTTCTACACATTAACTCATCAAAGTAAAAATCAACAGAATCTGTTATAAAGAATGAGAGGACTTTCCAAGATCTAAGCTTCTTTTTAACTTTGACAGTAGGTTGAGTTTATATGGAGCTGTTTGTGGAAACAGGGAAGAAGGGGATATAATGGTGATCTCTGTTAAGAAGTTGCTCAAAACTTTCCCCAGCTCTAAATCAGACCCATCTCTGGGGCTGAGCCAACTGGGTGTCTCAGTGATCAGTTTTTAAGAACAAAAAGCTGGAAGAGAAGGGTTGCTCTTTCTGAGAGGCTGTGGACGGAGTGGGATGAGAGAATAATTTTCTGCCTTAAATTTGAGTCTTAAAGACATTAAGAGGAACCATATGAAATAATAGAGGCTTTAGAAAGCATTCTTAGCCATTGGAGCAGGAACTGAGAAAAGAAAGAACAGGAAAACTGCATCATTGTCTGTGAGAACCTCAGTGCATCAACACAGAGTTAAAAAATTGAAAAACATATATATACATTTGGCATATGCTGCTGCTGAGATTATTGTCACAATCAAGCTACCTACAAACTCCATTCGTGTTGCTGTGAGTGTGTTTTGTCTTACAGATCTCAACCTTCTGCTTTCAGTGAAACCACTTGTACACATGCTGCTCTACGTGGGAATTGAAGAAGTGTCATTCACAAAGTGTTATGATAAAAGTGTTAAGCTCACTATCTACATGAAATACAGTCAGAAATCTGAAGTAAAGCAGATTCTACAGACAGATTATAGGAGTATTTAATCAAAATAAATTCACTAAGACAAAGTGGTATGTACTTCTGTTAAAGGTGAAGGAAGAATCACAGAATCTTAAGGGTTGGAAGGGACCTCTAAAGCTCATCTAGTCCAACCCCCCTGCCAGAATAGGACCAGCTAGAGTAGGTCACACAGGAACTCATCCAGGTGATTTTTGAACGTCTCCAGAGAAATAGACTCCACAACCCACTTGGGCAGCCTGTTCAAGTTCACCATTACAGTGAAGAAGTTTTCCCTAGTATTTCTTTGGAACCTCTTATGTTCCAGCTTGTACCCATTGCTCCTTGTCCTGTCACTTGCCACCATTGAGAACAGCCTCATTTCATCCTCCTGACACCCACCCTTTACGTATTTGTAAACATTAATGAGGTCACCCCTCAGACTCCTCTTCTCCAAACTGAAAAGCCCCAGCTCCCTCAGCCTTTCATCATAAGGGAGATGCTCTACTCCCTCATCATCTTTGTGGCCCTGTGCTGAACTCTCTCCAGCAGCCCCATCTTTGAACTGAGGGGCCCAGAACTGGGCACAATATTCCAGATGTAATCTCAAACTTCTTCCTCTCTTCCTGGTTCAGATAGAGTGCTTTTCAGCCAAGGAAAAAAATGGTTAGATTGTGCTGTGATGGTGCAGACCCCCCTCCCTAGGCTCTGTTGCTATGTCGAAGCCAATCAACATTATGTTTTTCTCTTGATTACCCATGTGGTAAACTAAGAATACATGGCACTCTCCCATCTTGGCTACTAAGGCAGTGAGTCGAGACAATCTGGTACTCTATTATTCTAGTTGCAAGAACAGTGAGTTAGGATGATTAAGCGCTACCTAATTGTATTTGAACTCCTGCTGCTGGGGAAAGGTACCATCAACTCCAGCTGTCAATGTCATAGCCCATTCTGGGAGATGAGTCACCTGACAAGGATTGTGGCCACAATGTAGAGATATTATATCAGTCATCTCATGATCTTATAAATAGCAATCACAGAATTACAGAATTATAGAATGTCAGGAGTTGGAAGGGACCACTAGAGAAGGAGTCTGTGACTCTGTGGGAAGCCCACACTGGAGTAAGTTCCTGGCAGGACCTGAGTGCCCGTGGGGACAGAGGAGTCCACGTCAGAGAAGGTTTGCTGTCAGGACTTGTGATCCTGTGAGGGACTCATGCTGGATTAGTCGGTATCTGAAGGACTGTTCTCTCTGTGGATGACCCACATTGGGTCAGGGTGTGAGGAGCTACCCCCATGGAAGACCCCATGCTGGAGCAGTCATGAGGATCTACAGCCCATGGGAAGGACCCACACTGAAGAAGTTTGTGAAGGACTGTCTCCCGTGGGGAGGGACCCCACAGTGTAGCAGTGGGAAGTGTGAGGAGGCCTCCCCCTGAGAAGAAGCAGTGGCAAAGTCCATCTGTAACAAACTGACCACAACCCCCATCCTCCATCCCCTGCATAGCTGGGGGGAAAGGAAAGGGAGTCCTGGGAAGAGGATGGATGGGGGGAGATGTTTTTAAGATGCCTTTATTTCTCATCTCCCTGCTCTTATTGTTTGTTTAATAAATCAAATCTTTTTCTCCCTAAGTTGAGTCTATTTTGCCCAAGACGCTAATTGCAGAGTGATCTCTCCATCCTTAACTCAAAAGTCGTTAGTTATATTTCTCTCTCTCCTGTCCAGTTTGGGAGGGGGAGTGATTTTATGACTTGGTGGACACCAGGCTAAACCACCACATCATCAAACTGTGTAAAATCAAACTTTTACAAATTCATATTAAAGTAACTTTCCCTACTACCTTTGTCGATATTTCTTTAAGTGATACAAAGTCTAAATCACTCATGTGTGACACATGCTTTGTCTTATGTCAGCCACAGACTGGTGTTTAGATTTGTATTTTTCACAACATTTGCCATTGAGTAAATCTTACTCCCTCCCCCAGAAGGCAGGCAAGTATAATCCTGTTATTTTCCAGATGGGTGAACAAAAGAGGTTGCAGAAGATTGTTTATGACAGTACTGGGAACAAAACCCAGGGGCCAAACCACCTATCAGATTTACATAAAATGTATTCAAATGCAAGAGAAAATGCATTTTCTGAAGGTGTTTGGAACAGCTGCTGAGTAATTTAGTGGCAACACAGCATGCTACACTATAGCTCCCACATCCACATCTTTCATTACTACTAGTCCCCTAGGTGTTGGCAGCTCTGACAAGGCAATGTGAACTGTAGGGGGGATAAACAATTTCTGTGACAATGTATAGATCCCTAGTTCCTGGTGTTTTTGCTAAAATCTATCAGTTCAGCGGGAAGCCATATACAGCATCAATGCAAAAGGCTGACCAGCACTGCAAACCTCATAGAAGCTGTAGAAGAAACACCACTGGGACACATATCCCAAGGCACAGATATGAATAGGTGCTATATCAGCACTGTGTTCCCAAATGGGGAAATGTACAGCAAATGTGTAATAATGCAACTGAGCAATGCCTCTAGAAAAGGCAGTCCACAACCCAGAGAAGATTTTTATTTTAATGTACTCCAAACTTCCACATTACATGCCTGTTTAACATAGTTCACTTGGATTGAGAGCTCAGATGCAGATTTACCTTACATAAATGTTTGTCACTTCATAGTGAAATGCAGCGTTTCCTGAGAACCTGTTTATAATCTATATTAAAGTAGTCACTGTATCTTGAAATACCCTCTAATGCAGCAAGATGTTTTTCATGACTGGAAAGAAAATAGCACCAGTAGCGATAGACATTAATTATTTTCTATGTCCAGTATATGTTAACACTTACAGTGTGACTACAAGAATTCTACAATACACTCACCTTCTGTTGAACAACAGAAGAATAAAACCTTATCCAATACAAGGAAACACTGGTTATAATTTAAATAAACTACAGAAGTCACATATGTATTACAAAGTTTTGCCCACATGACTAGGTATGCAAGCAATGTAGAAAAATCACTTTCTATATCACTTCACAGTTCCTTCTGTGATGGGTTGACCTTGGTCAGCTGCCAGATGATCACCCAGCCACTCTCACACTCCCTCTCTTCAACATGTCATGGAGGATGAGGGAATAAGATGACAAGGCTCTTAGGTGGAGAACAGTGCAGATTAAATTCTCATCTGCAATTAGATGCCAGTGAGGTGCATTTTTATTTCACCCTGTATTTCCAGCCCTGCCAAGGACAAGATCTAGTAGCAGTCACAACATAAGCAAGCATCTTCAGATGAAGGTATGCTACATAGAATATAGATCAACAACACTAAAGAGAGTGGGATGAAAGGTAAGTGGCATACAACGGTGAACAGGCAGAGAAGAAAGTTTCATGGATAGTTTTTGGTCTAATAAAAAGCTAGGTCAATGTGTGCTTCAAAAAACTAAGAAATGGATAAAAAGTACTGTCAAGATGGTGGAGAAATGAATAAAACAGCTTTTCCTAGCTGTATTAACTATATTCCAGAATATCAGTTAGTCACATAATTGGTATACTTCAGTCAAATGGAAAGAAATATCTTCTTTCTTTCCTGTGTTCCTTAAATTAGTTTTTTTCAGAAAGATGTAGCTCACATATCTCTCGAATCTGACTCCTAAGGATGACTATTTAACAGATGTATGTGCAAATTTTACTCAATAATCTCTTTAATCAAGTCAATTTAGAGCACCAAATTTTCTCACTACTAGTATGTAAAAATAGACCTAAACTGACTAGTCTTGAAACAATCAGATGTCTCATGTCTTTTTTCATTCCTTCTCTGCATATGTGCAAACTATATATTAAATATCTTGCAAAAATTCACTTAGAAAGCAAGAAGTTATAAAAATGATATTAAAAAATAATAGTAAACAGAACAACAAACATCACTGTTTCTTCCTTTCCCCATCCACCATGAGAAAAGGATTTCCAATGAATTGTATGAAATGGAGATTCCAAGTTAGCATACCTGAGGTCCTGTGATGATTTTGGGTCACAGAGCTGGACTGAATGTAGTACAAAATATAGATCATGCACAAAGAACTCAATGTAATTTGAGATATGTGCTTAAGTACTTAACTTGACCCGGGACACTTAATCTTTTGAACATCTTTCCGAGACAGGTAAGTACTACTATCACTTTAGAGCCATGCAAACTAAGTAACAGGCTAAGCCAGGTCAAACTTTAAAACCACGTTGGCTGTTAAGCTAGGAGCTGATCACCTAGACCAAGATGAATACTCCTTTCTCTTCAGCACTGAGGAGAAAATTCAACTAATCCTTCAGCAGTCTCGACTGTGTGACTTCACTGCCTGTTTCATTGTTTGTGGAGACCTATTCTCTGATTCCTCTACAATTACTGGAGTTCATGAGGTGTATCAAAGGGATCTAAACTGGCTTGTCAGGTGATAAATTTCCTTCCCCTTTCCTCCACTACTCCTTTTTTGGACATTCATGCAAAGGCTAGCTGCCTATTGGTTTTAAAGTTTTACTGATTTTCAGTATCTACAGAGCAAATAGCAGTTCCTATTACTTTCAGCTAAAGCAACCCTGTTGAGAATTGCAAATTGCTACAATCACACTGAACCAATTTTATTTCTGTATTGATCTTCCACTTAAGCAGCAACAGGCTTGAGGAAGAGAATTAAAAAAATGCTTTGCCTTCACAGATGCTTTTTGGTTTAGCTCTTCAGAACTCAAAAATACAGTGGCATAAACACTTACTATCATCTCACTTCTTAGGACAAATACAATATGGCAGTTTTTTAAGTTATTTGGCAATATACTCTATTGCCATAGTTCCATGTGCTGTGCCAAACTAACAGAAACCAGTCTGAAAAGGACTGGGTGACTAGATGACAAGCTAATGAATTTCTCTGAATTCTATATAATTTAAAAATAAATAACTATTGACATTTTCAGAATATTGGAAGTATATAAAAGATTATTGTCAATGCACCAAAATATCTTGAATTTTAATGATTTATTATTTGTTCTGAAATCCAGTTACTCCTTTTTCCTTCAAGTAACAGACATCTGCATTGTTTCATGTAGAACATATATCTTCAATATTACTGAAATCTCTTTGCACTATAACATATGTGAAATAACTGTTCTTCCTGACAAGCAGATCAGAGAACTCTGCATTCTGCTGCTTCTCTGGAACAGAAGGAACAGCCAAGCATTTTAAAATCTTTGCTGTCTGTTTCATGGAGTCTCACCCAGCAACAAGAAGATGAAAAAGTGAATCACATGACATCATGAAGCAGAAACTATCTATCTAGAGAAGCTGCAGTGAGAAAGCAATCACATCAACAGTACTTGGAACACCATGCTTTATGCAGCACACAGGAAAAAAAGGACTAAGGCACACTTGAATGGATCAGGATGCACCATTAGTGTCTTCTCTAATACTTGAAGGGAGAGTTCTAAAGAACTTAGCAAAATTCTGGCAATTTAGGTTAAATGCAATTTAGATTTTCCGTGATATAGTAAAAGGAACACTTATAAATACTTTAGCTGTAACATTGCTGAAAGGCAAAGCACAGAACTTTCAAAGCAGCTGTGTCTGGAAAATGGGAATTTGGTTATTCAGACTATTAGCTCTTTAGTCTTATCATTTATCTTGCAGAAACAGAGAGATTCTTTAAAACTTGGAATTTTAAAACTGTAACACAAAGTCAAATCTAAAAAGAAAAGGTAATAACGTGCATTCATTATTTTTTATAATGTATAACTTAATTATGGTGAATTGGCAGCTCATTGTCTTTAGAAGATCCAGCACATTGTGACATTGAGCCTCAGTAAAATCGCATAAACTAACAACAGCTATTAGCAACATCAGTCACTAAGAAAGTAATAAATAACTATTGTAACTACCAACATTGCATTGAAATTTTTTTCTTTAATGTGATTATTAATCCTAGAGCTTTCTTTGGAAAATGAGATTTTCTTTTTGTTCTTGATTCTGAAAATTACACTAGCTATTACTTACTTTAGTTTTACTCTAAACTGCAATACCTTAGTCATGTTTTGAGAAGTTTACAGCATGCAAAAAAACCAATCTATTCACATATCTAATTACCAACATATTTTTCCTATGCATAAAAATGAAATACTGAACATACATTAGAGATTACCATGGTCATTAAACATCTGGTCCTGTTTAAACATATTGATATGCTAAAGTTCGTGCATCCTGCATTAGTCCTATTCCTTTTATGATTTCAATTCTAGTAGGAAAAATACAAATAAAATATGTTGTTTTCAATCACTTAGAATTTCTTTTAAACCAAGAATTGACAGCAATGAAAATCAGAGTATGAGGGGTATTACTGAAATGCTTGATTTATCTTAAGAAAGAAGGACGTAATAAAACATTAGTCAAAACTGAGAATATAAGCATTCTTCATTATTTTAAAATATAATCCTCTACCTTAGAGATGGACAATGGTGAAAATTTAACAAAACTATTGGCCAGGAATGCACCTTAACCAATGGAAAGATTAATAAACTCTTCCATTCCACCACTACACTCTCCAGACACTCTCACTGAGACAGTCAATATACAAAATATAAAGCTTGATTCATGTAAAACTTACCACTGACAAGACAAAGGTTGCTTCAGAAATATTTCACGGTTTTTATCTCATCATCATAAACCATTTCTTTGTGTGTCTTGTACATTACTGAAAAGTTAAATCCTCAAATCTTTATGGTGATTGATTAATATTTTACATAGTTCTCAGAGTTATGCCTGCAGGCAAACAAAATTACATTTCAAAATGAGAAATAAAAATTTTTAATGGGCCTATCAGCCTGACCTCAGTGCTGGGGAGTTATGGAGTAGATCATCTTGGGTCTCATCACACAGCATGAACAGGGCAACCAGGTGATCAGGCCCAGTCAGCATGAATTTATGAAAGGCAGATCCTGCTTGACTAACTCCATCTCCTTCTATGACAAGGTGAGTTTCTTAGTCGATGAGGGAAAGGCTATGGATGTGGTCTACACATCTTTAGTAAAGCCTTCAACACTGTTTCCCATAGCATTCATCTGTGGAAACTGGCTGCCCATGGCTCAGATGGATATACTCTTAGCTGGGCAAAAAAATGGATTGCCAGACCCAAAGAGTAGTGGTGAATGGAGTTAAACCCAGTTGGTGGCCAGTCACCAGTCATGTTCCCCAGGGCCAGTCTCTTCTCCCAAATAATGAATGATAGGACATGAAGAAATGGGCTGAAGTTGTGCTAGAGGAGGTTTAGATTTGACAATAGGAAGAACTTTCACTGAGTGTTGTTAAACACTGGCACAGGCTGCCCAGGGAGGTGGTAGAGTCACCATTCCTAGAGATATTTAAAAGGCATGTAGATGTGGTGCTTAGAGATATGAATAAAGAGACATAATCTATCTGATTATGAATCTGGTAAGACAGAGATGCGAAAATTTGGACTTAGACTAAGATATAGACTTAGAGGAGCGAGTTCATCAAAAAGCCACAAAAATGAACAAGGGACTGGAGACTTTTTCAGATATTCAAAATCTATCTGAACGTGGTGCTACGTGCTCTGTGTAACCCATCTTGAGCAAGAGTGTTGTACAGCACGATCTCAAGAGTTCCCTTCCAACCTAAACCCTTCAGGGCTATGAAAATGATTAGGGGACTGGAACATCTCTCTGATGAGAAAAAGGCTGAGAGACGCAGGGCTGTTTAGCCTGGAGAAGAGAAAATTGAGAAGTGACCTTATCTATGCTTACAAATACCTAAAGGGATCATATCAAGAGGACAGGGTGAGTTGTCTTTCTGTAGTGCACAATGTCAGGACAAGGCATAATGGACACAAGCTGGAACACAAAAAGTTCCACTTGAACATGAGGAAAAACTTCTTTCCTATGAGAGTGAGAGAGTCCTGGCACAGGCTGCCCAGAGAGGTTGTGGAGTCCAGAACACTTCAAAACCCACCTGGACCCATTCCTGTGCAGCCTGGTCAAAGCAACCTGCTTTAGCAGGAGATTAGGACTAGATGATCTCCAGACATCCACTCCAACTCCTACCAATCTGTGATTCTGTAAACAATCATGTGATTCTATGTTTCTGTGTCCTTGATATATTCCTGTAAAGTCAGCTAATTTAAGAAGATCTAGTTTAAACCAGAGCATGAAGGGTACAGGAATTCAAACATCTGCTCTTCAAGTGAGTAGCTAATGAGCTTGAATAGCCACGGCAGTTGGTTTGTTGGCTTTGTCAGACCACTGACAAAATACTGAATAGTGTTGCTGAATGAAAGCAAAAAACATGCTTCAGAAAGTGACATATATTTCTAAGCACACTGCATACTCTCTTCAAACACAAAATCTAAAATTGAAACAAAAAACAAATGTAATATTTTCAGTACTCTTCTTAAGAATCCATTCTCTTATTTGAGTTGTTTCAGCTAGCAGGCAACACAGAATAATTTTGCTAGTTGATTCTAATGTTCCATCGAATGGTCAATTTTAATTGCAGATACAAGAATTTATAAGCATTATTTTGACATAATGTGTGTATTGTGGGACTATTTTTGAGACTGAATAACAGAAGTAGTTATGTTTTACCTATGTATTTACTAGTATTTACCTATGTAAAACAAGATTAATGTTTTCAGAGAGCAAACACTATACAGGCATATATTGCACAAAATTTCCTACCCTATAGTGGTAAATGTTATGAAAATTTTATGAAATACACATTACAAACTGAACTGAGTCTGCAATTGTTTTGATAAGACCATATATAAACTACCAACTACAGATAATTTTAGTGGAAAATCATCTCTGTGAAAGTCACTTGTAGTTTTTTTCCCCCTAAGACTTATGTCAAGTCATCAAGACTTGCATTTCTATAGAAAATGCTGTAAATATAAATGTGTCTAGTTGTAGATACAGTCCTTCCAAAAGTAATTACAAAGTTAATTCAAAATTTATTAAATCTATGTGTTGCCCTACAACATTTCTAGTCTTATGCAATGCAACCCATGAGTATGATTCATGTATGCTTGATTTTAAATTAAAAATTTAAAATATACCCTATGTAAGATACTCCATTTCAAAACCACATCTACTGTATTTTCTTAAGCAATTTATAAATTCATATGATGGAATAATAGTTTTTAAATCTCTCCCAGATTACTTTCATTGTTAATCTTCAAAATGTCTTTGAAAGAGGAGGTGTGGTAATATGATGGTGATATTGCATCAAGTTGGCTGAACTCATGTACCAAAATACTTTTCATTTCCTATTCATTGCATAGTTGGAACTCAGTATTGCAAATGTGAAGCTTAAGAGTATTTAAAGACAGCAAAATGTCTTCATCATGAATATAAACTATGCTATCTACTTATTAAAACCCAAAGCCACTGACATTTACAAAGATCTGCTCAGATGTTTCCAATTCATTGAGTGAAAAATTTTTGTATTTCTAGGTAACTGTAATGTTGGAGACAATGGTAAATCATCAGAAAATAAGTAAATTTTTGGTTTACTGATTTAATGCACTTTTAAATAATATTTGCACACTATGCAAAGCACCTAGCACCTGCAAATACTAAAAAAGATGACTTAAAAGTATTCACTAATATGAAAACATTCATATCTCTAGGATGAGAGAATAAAGCAGATAAACCTCATGACTCAAAATGACCCAACAGATTGTATAGATGGTGATGAACATATTCTTTTTGCAAATACATTTTTAGAATGCATATAGAATAAAAAAACACCTTTGTAAGAGCAGTTCAAACAACCGTCTCTTCTGTGGAAAAGGAGGAATTGAAAGTGTAGGTAAAAACATGGACATTGATAGTATAATCATGTAGTTTGCACTTAGTACAGCATGTGTTGCCAAAGTTTCCATATGGAAGTACAAACATATGTTGAGGACTTTCACAGTTCAGAATGTGCCATCTGCCATGCAAGCATGAAGACCAAATAATAAACTTCACTATCTTCTGTATCGCTGTATGGTCTAAGCAAGAGTTGGCCAAACAATATTAGCAAAATAATTTATTTAACAAATAAAGACTTTTATGGACAGCTAAAGGTGCCCTTCTCATCCATGAGTAAATGCTTACATCCATACCACTAATTAAAGTGTGACAAAAAACTGGAAACAGCTAAATTTGATATGTTGACTTGGAATACACATGCAATATTAATATACATAATACAATGATAAAGCACTGTGGGGATGGGCACTATGTTTATTAAATTCCAGAGCAAAAATATGTCAATTCTGCAGGAATAAGATGGCAATATTTTAATCCATGCTTGTCTAGAATCTTCCAAACAGAAAAGAATCATACTTTAGCACAGAGGTTGGACTAGATGATCTCTAGAGATTCCTTCCAACCCCTACCACTTTGTAATTTTGTAATCTGGTGTCTAGAACAGCAATTTAAACTTTTAAAGGAAAGGTACTTTCCTTCAGCCACTGAATTGAAGAAACATCATTTGGCCCCAGTGACAGTCACATCACTTTAACCACAAACAACACATAGCAAATTTTGCACTAGGCAAATGCATTTCAGAACCCACACATGGAATTCACTGTGTTTGAACTAATGTCCTTTGAAGAACTTTAAGGAATAAATTCATAAAAGCAATCCAAGTGACATCTCAAGTACATGCTCAAAGCTTTAACTATGTAGATCAATACAATCTCAATTAAAAAAATTAAACCCAAACAAATGCACATTTTTGAAACAAGCAATCACGTAATTCTAAAATAAACAGAAATTAAAACAATGAATACAACTATATTGTAAAATCTCCCTAGTTTCTTTAGGCAAGTCAGAAAAAGGAAGTAATCAGAGTTTTATTGTTCTTTTCTATAAAGCTGCTGATTCACAATGACCATAAACACAATGACTGAACATTTAAAACTCATTTAATCTTCATCAGGTTTGAAAAAAGCATCCATATCTAAGGAAACTAATCATATAGTTAAGAAGTGTAGCTGTAAACTATGGGGATATTTTAGCTTGCTGTATATGGTAAATTTTGAAAGAAAAATACTGAGAAGATGAAAATCTGCTTCTATAGATGTTATTGGTAGTGTTAATTATGTTGCTTATCCACTGGAGCCATAGTTGCATCCAGGACTGAAATATCTGTCCAATGTGATCTTACAGACTCATTCAAATTCAAATTTTAGAGAAATATTGTCTTCTAATTCGAATGTTTTCTAACAGTAACCAAAAGAGTTATTTATTCCAGCCTTTGTATCTTTTTCTACATTACAGGAGCAAACATAATTAATTTTGCAGGTAAAACACACAGATAGAGTTATCTATCTTCAACAGCCACTAAGAGAACACAAATCAACAGTTTTGTCATGGATTCATATATTTTAGCCTATGATATGAGATCCCAGGGGGCCACAAACGCCTTGACAAGTTTGCTTTCTTCTTTGGCAGAGGTTAAAGATGATTGCTGAAGGATTGCAATTTTATTGCTGCTTAGTGAAGGATATACGGCTCTTTCTATATTTTAGAAGGGCTCACAAGAATAATCGTTCTTCATTTTGAAGGCCAAGCCCATAAACTCAGATGCATGTAAATCCCTGCCAGTCACAATCTACAATCACACCTTGTAAGCTTTAGTATGTCACTGTTTTAAAAATAGTGGTATAAATTCCAGCAACCAAAGTAATGTGTAAATTGAATTGACAGTTGTTTTTAGTGTAATAACATGGAGAATGAAGCCACAAATATGCAAGTGTTAATTTTAAGGTAAAAAAGATGAAACTAGATTTGATCTTTTCAATGCCATTTAACTGCTTTCACTGTTCAGATATTATTAAGCTTTGGAATTTCGATAGCTTTTTAACATCTTAATCTTAGGAAGTAGAGACAATGCTACCAGAGCTGATACAGTACAGACAGATGACCAACGAGTGGTCTCTGAGATTAAAAAATAAATTTGGAATTGTTTTTTTGTAATGAACTAAATACTTCTATCAAGTACCTTCTAACAGACAAAAATCTCTATCTGTTGGCTCATACTGAGAGGAAGGGATAGAGTTTTCTCTATCAATTTCATATACATTTACAATTTGTACAAAATTCCTATGATAGATTAATACACTGTCAGCTAACAAGTAATCAGATTTGAATGTATCCTAGTGACTTTGCTTCATTAATACTAGACCTTAATACTAATGTAGAATAAAAGGAAAAAAAACAATCCTGTTTTAAAGGGAACAGAGTAATGTGCAGACCTGTGTCTGGGAAGAAACATACAATGGAAATGAAACAGTTTCTTAAATCGCAGATCCTTTAATCCTTCCATACAATGAAATGAGGTTTTATGTTCTAACAAGTTTGTTTCTAAAAGAATATGGCAAAACTTATAAGCTCAGTGAGCATAAAATCTAATACCCTTCCCAACAGTCTCTTCTTCCCATATCAACCTATTGTATATACTGAGAATATCAAATCTCCTGGCATCAGCAGCATTTTAGAATTTTGTAACATTTACATCATATAGAAACAATTTAGAAGGCAAATACAGAAATCTTCAGACCCTTTTACTTTCCTTTTTTTTGGTAAAGGAAAAAACTACCTTTAACTTAATAACTTGTCCAGTTTCCTCATATCATAAATGCTTACAGGTGCAGTAATTAGCTCTGATACTTCAACTATGTAATAAATAAAATAGTATCTTAATCATGGAAACCCAGAATTTTATATGGATGTCAGAATTTTTTCAAAAATATTCTTAAATTTAACCTTAAATACTTTACCCTTATTTTAATGTAACTAATATAACACAGCTATTTTATTTCATTCTTACCTTTTTCCTAACTTGCATCACCAAGGCATGATAATAACATTCTTTCAAAATTATGTTAACCATTCTGTAAACTATTATGTGTATTAGATGAAAAATGACAATATTGGTCAGCCAGTACTGCTGAGAGCACAGTTACATACATAGATATGACAGTTTACTGCACAGTGAGATACTGTTAGCAAGCTCATTTTTAATTTTTCTGAAATTAGTTCTATATTCAGCTTTAGAATTCTGATGACAAATTCAACATGTTCAATGTGCACATTAATAAGCACAACTTATGATTTGCCCATTTGTAACCTCCAACATGTTTAAATTGTTTCAGTTATCAAACTAACTTCATCTGTATCTATAAAATTGTCTGAAGTTTGAATGACTTACAAGTTCTCCAAAAGACTGAACTAATCTGTGTGAACTGAAATGTATATTCAATAAAGGACTGTACATTATGAAAAAAGTTTCCAAATATGCATACAATTTTGCTTTCTAATATGACTTTGATTTTTTTATAGTAAAAAAAAAAATCAAAGTCACATTTCATTGCTCAATATGCAAGACTAAAACTCCTTGTTGTGACATGGTCCAAAGTTCTTACCTTATTGTGATAGGGATGAGTACACCCTTGTTAATGGATTGATTGACAGATACAGTCAGAATGTTCTGAGAGTTTCCACAGCTGAATCGAACTGTTGGTCTTCCCTCCACAAGATACAAGTGAAGAAACTGTTCTCCAAAATTCCTTTCACTAGCTTTGAAAATGAAAATAGAGACAGTCACAGTTCTGAAAGTGTAGGACCTTGCAAATGTATTCCACACCACTGCAATACTGTTGCCAGTCATAGTGCCTATGTGATGTTGAGAAGTCTTCTATCCATATATGAGACTCTGAGTGATTATGATAATAAAATTAAATTCTGTATCAAGAGCTGATAATAAGTCAAACAGAATAACCAAGAGAAAAAAAAATTACTTTTATACCACTGTAGTTGCATAACCCTTATGGAGATTTTTGCATTAATTGAAGATGAACTTTTCTCTATATCCAACAGTACCTCTAAGGCAACAACGGTGACAAATGCAAATCATGAAAATACTGTAATGCTATGATTTACCATTTCAATCAGCTTTTTAAACTGTATTATAGAACATACACATATAAGAGAACATTTCCTCTTTCTTTCAATCTGTCTAAAGATTATAAACAATTCACCTTTCCCAATTAAGGATATAATTCAGACTTTATGAGAAGAATAATTACCTAAAAATATCAGACATACTGTGTTACTTAGTTCAAACTAAGAATAAAAAGCTATTTAAAAAATACCACAGAATCATAGAATAGAATCATAGAATGGTAGGGATTGGAAGGGACTTTTAGAGATCATCTAGTCCAACCCCCTGCTCAAGCAGGTCTACCTAGATCAGGTCGCATAGGAATGAGTCCAGGCGAGTATTGAAGACCTCCAAGGAAGGAGACTCCACAAGCCCTCTGGGCAGCCTGTGCCAGGGCTCCCTCACCCTCACAGTGAAATAGTTTGGAATTTTTTGTGTACCAGCTCCATGCCATTACCCCTTGTCCTGTCACTAGATACCATAGAAAAAAGGGATGTTCCAACCTCCTGACACCCACAATTTAGATATTTGTATTTGTATATTAATACATATATTTAGATATTTGTATATATAGATATGTCTCAATCTTTCTTTACTTGCACTAGGAAAATATTTGTATATAAATGATGGATGACACATGGTTTGGCTTCTAAAATAGACCTGGCAGCTATAACTGGAAATTATTTTGGACAGCAGTATTTTGCTCAGCAGTATTTGGGCAGAAGATTATGATGTTTTTCTTAAGTTCCAGAATCGTAATGTTTACAAATCTGTAACCCTCAGTTCCAGAATTGTATTTGTATCCAATTCTCCAGCTTGTCTGGAGCACATCTCCTATCAATTGTCTGTAGTTGCTTTGGGAAAAAGCACACAACACATACATCATACATATAAACTTTTTATGAGCATATATGGTATGAGAGAGCATTTGCTTCCTTAAGTTTATCTGATCAGCAACATTGGCAAATGGGATGGTAAGGAAAACAGGAAAACCAAAACATGCAGAGGTACAAACCTGATCAACAAATGGATATGGTAGCAAGAACCAAACCTGGCCAGTTACACCAACCGGTGTGGGCATGCAGAGTGTGAGAATGCTTATTTCAGTTAGATTATCTGATTGAGGATCCTGTCAAAATGGAATGATAAGGAAAAGGGGAAGGAAACAAGCAAAAGACAGATATCACAAACAAACAGTAACAGAAACAATGACAAGAAACCAACCTTGTCAGTCACATTAGCAGATGGGCTATCAAGAAACTTCAAGCATTACTTCAAAGAGTGTCAACCTAAACTTTGCAATTGAGAAGGGTGCAAACCTGAGTGTCCATGATACTGGGGGAGAGTTTTGTTGGTGGAACTATGCGAACCAATGAGGCAATGTGTACAAATGGAACTGAGCAAAGAAGGAACAGATCTGAAGTGGTATAAAGGAGAGGGTTGCATGTGAAATGAAACTGATAAGCATGCTTGTTTGACTGACCCTTGCACCTGATCACTGCAGTCTGTCCTGTCTTTTTACTACATCTTGTCTTAACTATATCTCTGGGTAATCTCAGTCAATGTTCCATGCATTGGAGTGCTGCGAGGACTAAGTGCCAGCTACTGAGGGGAACAGTGTGAGAGGATTTAGTGCTAGATACTGGAGTCAGATTGGGGGTGTAGGCATCCCAGCCTGTGATGTTAGCTAATTGAACTAGTGAGAGTCTCAATACCAGGGACTGCAGCAGATGGGGGGTCTCAGCCACCAACCACTGGGGTACTCATGTTACGTGTCCCAAAAAACAGCTACTAAGAGAGAGTAGTATGTGTTTGTGTGGGGGTGTGTGTGCAGGGGGCTGCAGGGACTAGGTGTCAGTAATTGCTGAGAGGTGTGAGTGAATCTAAGGCCAGCAACTGGAGTCAGACCAAGTATAGTGGCCTGTGGTGCCAGCAATTGCAGCCAGTGAGGGTCTCAGTACCAGCTACTGATACTGGGTGATGATTGGGTGATGTTCTTAGCTGTAGGTTGCTGGGACTGACTAGTGTGAGTGAAGACAGTGTCAGTGGCTGGAGTGGGACTACAGGTCCCAGCCTGTGTGCCTTGTGCCAGCTTCTGGGTGTAGGTGACTCTACTTGCCAGCAAACTTCAAGGTGTACTACCTGTGAGTAGGAGGCCTCAGGTCCAAGCATCAGATAAGGTCCATGCTAGTATTTGGAGTGCCTGGGGAATGGGGATGTGAGTGCATGCATCTATCCATGAGCCAGCAAGTAGGGGACCTGTGGGAGAAATAAGAAGGCCTTGCATCTGGGTAGGGGTATCAGATGTACATAGGGGACTGTACTGGTACTTGAAGGATCCATAAATTTGCTAGCGTTTGTGAATCTAGCATGTGTCATGTGTGTGCCTTCACTAGTGGATTTCTATATCTCTACCAGTCCGAGAGGAGAGAATTTGTCTTTCTACAGTCAATGTTTTGGGTGAGTCCTTAGGCAGGTGCTATTGAAGAGAATACCTTGTCTGTGGCAGCCTGTGTAGCCATGTGTGTCATGTTCTCTGTGTGTCTGCATGTGTGCACATGATCGTGTGTCTCTGCGATATGTGCTTAACTTTTCATGGTTTAACATGCCAACGGGAAACCAGCAGTCTGTCAGCCTGGGATGGAGATCCCCAAGTCTCTGGACTAGCTTTGTGCAGCTGGACAGGAAGGACTTCCAGGGCTACCACTGCTGGAGTTGACCACAGCTTAGAACATCCCTTCCATTTTTACTCAGTAAAGTAACAAGAATGTGGGTATACTGGAAACAGCTACTTACTGGAAAATCTACTCAGGGAAAATGATCGATTTTGAGAAAAAAACAGACAGAGGCAACAGATAGCAGATAAAGGCAACAGATTCTTGCAATTTCCTTAGCATTTGCTTTTGTATCGTTCATAGCAGAAACAGTTCCAACACAAACTCCCTCCTCAAGAGCAGCTTTGTAGTCAGTACAGCATTTCTTCAGTCTGTTACAAATCCTGATGACCTACTGAAAGTCTTGTGCTTAGACATTTTTGTATTCTGAATACCTAATTAACTCCAAAGCTATTTTAATTTGACTGAATTTTATGCCTTTGGCTTCTACAATTTGCTTCTACAATAGTCCGAAAATTGTCTTTCAAAACGTATTGCCACATCACTTAAAAAACTCACTGCTTTTCAACCTTAGAGTAACTGATATATGCACATATTGCACCATTTGTTTCCTTATCTTCTTCTCTCCATCCTCCATATTTTCTAGTTACTTCCAATTAGGTTGGGCGAGATGATCTCTAAAGGTCCCTTCCAACCGCTACAATTCTGTGATTCTATGAATTCTGAGAGAATGAAGTGGGGGAGGGATGTGAATGTATATATTGACAATATGTTTTGAAGAAGTGAAGTTATGAATTAACAGCTTGTTTCTTATTTCTCAGTGACTGTCCATTCACATTTTCCACCAGTAAAAACTGGTAAAAAAGTTCTTGTTATTACCAGTAAAGTAAAAGATTTGAGACAGCCTCTCCAAAGGTAGCATTACTCCTTGAAACCTCAACAAGTGTTACTGCTTTGCATCAGTCTAGAGAGTGCTTATAAGTCACACTTCCAGGTGACTAATAGGATACTTCATACTATCTGCTAAGTGGTATAAGATTGTTTGAAAGGCAAGTCCTTTATTTTTTTTTCTACAGTGTTCTGGTTTAGCAAGGAGCAGCTTTTGGCTTAGTAACAGGGGGAGCGGGTTGCAGTGAAGACCCGGTAAAGAGTTTGCGGACTCTCCCCCGGCTCCTGGGTTCAGACCCACCTCCAGCCCGGCTGGGCCAATCTGGCGTCTCTGCCAGCACTATTTAGGGGACGGGAATTCGGAATGCAAGTGAGGAGGTGTAAGAGTGATACAAGATGGAGGCGACCACGCGGACCCTTCAGCCAGAGAAGGAGGAAGGAAGGTGAAGCAGTAGACCAGAGACTCCTCTGCAAGCCGTGGTGAGAACGCAAGCTGTGCCCCTGAAACCTATGGAGATCCGTGGCAGGACTGAAAGTTACCAGCAGCTACATGTGAGTGAGCCCGGACGGGCGAGGGACTGTGTGGGGAGACGGCCATGGCCCAGGCCGTGCTGGAGAGCCTGCACGCCGCAGAGCAGCCCCACACCAGAGGCAGAGAGGAGCTGCAGCCTTTGGAATAAGTGCACGTTGGAGCAGCCCGTGCAGGGCTGCCATGCGTGTGAGTTACCCCACGGACTTGCAGGGAGGACTGGTGTGGAGTTCATCCGTCCTGAGGAGGGACAAACGGCAGAAGCTATTGGGAGCAGACTGACTGAGACCCCCACTGCCTGCCCCCCCGAACCGTTCAGGGGGGGACAAGGTAAAAACCCCGGGATCAGGGCTCTGAGCCCGGGAAGAGGGGAGGGGTGGCAAGAAGGTGTTCTTAAAAAGGCTGATTGGACTCTTCATTTATATATTACTCTGTGTTGTTTCATTTTGGTTATGTTTTGGGTTTTTGGGGGATGTTTTAGTTGATGTTGCATTAAATTGTTTCTCTGTTTTCTTCCCCAAACCGAGTGGCCTGGTCTGTTTGGTCCTGAACCTTAAGCGGCAATTAAGCCTCCCTGCCCTTGAGGAATTCTCAGCCTCTTCGGTACTCGAGGCTAATCGTGGTCTTTGTTCCCTGATGGGCCTAAACCACGACATACAGTAAGCATGAAGAAGTAGTGTCCATCTGAAGAATTTTGTTCTTGCAATGTAAAAAAGCAGATGCTACCTAGTATATAAGATGAGAAGTTGTCTTCATAGGAAAAGACTGAGTCTTAAGCAAAACAAACAGATTCAAGGAACCTGTAAAAGTAAAAGAATCTTGTTTGATATTAGGGGTAACTTATCTTGGCCTGAGTAGAGATTATGTAAGTGGATCAGATAAAAGAAACCAGACATCAGCAATCATTCTTTCACAGGCAACTGCAAGCTGGAAGGCTATATTTGTACATCAGTACGATGGTAAGCAAGTGACCACTCTGCTGAAAGGTTTGCCTATCTAGAAAAAGACAGATTTAAATTCCCATTAAGCTATGGTATGAAGCTTTATTAAGCAAAATCATATTTTGAACATAGAGGAAGGATACCATGAAATGCTCTGTTTGAGAATACCAGCTGAAATAACAGAAAAACAGACTGTGACTAAATCGCCTGAAATGTCCATGTTTAGTTTTAGTAGGGTAAACAGAATATGGGTAGATCTGGGAAAAGAGATTCTGAGAGCACAGAAAAATAATTTATGAGCACAACTTATGAAAACGGAGTTGGTGTCCTTAAGGAATGCTATAAACATGGGCTGTGATGTCTGAAATCCAATTGTCAGAAGTTATAGACTACCATATATAGTAGAAGTCAAGCAATCTGTCCTTGAAGGGTTTCTGAACAGTATTATGCTGACTCTCTTAAAAGTGCAAATAACAAAGTAAAACTTTATAACTATAAAGTTTTTCATGACCACTTGCAATTTAGTTTGCTTTGTGGCTAAATATCAGAATTTGCTTTGACATGTTGATGAAATTAAGTCAAGAAAACAGTAAAATCAATAAGGAATACTGTATTCAGCAAAGAAATATTTATCAAATGATGGATAATATTTATTAACAGAAATATAAGAATTGCATATATATAAAAACATATTGGAAAAGAAATCTCCTCACATTCTACCAATAATTTAAAGGTAAGGTGACTGCAAAGAGCTCAGACATTTTTAGTCCATCTACTGTTCTCATTTGTATGCTTCTTTGATACATACCAAGAATAATTAGGAAAAACATCATTATTAAGAAAAGTACATTTGTCTTTATATTAAAATGAGATGTTTTATAAGCTATTAAAAATGATGGGAAAACCAGTTCTTGGATTACTTTCCTTGCCTGTGACATATGTAGTATCTCTTTCTCCATGTTTTTAATAGACAATATATTTTTTTGGCAGCCTCCACAAAGAAGTTAGTCATTAGTAACCAAACATTGATAAAATCTTTGCTAATAAAGGCATCAAATTTAAAAAAATGCTTTTCAACAGCCATATGGTGCAATTTTGTATAGTGTTATGCCCAGCATAGCTATCGATTCTCATATTCTACCTGTCAGCCTATAATCAGGCTTGTTTTCTGCATACACACATTTTATTTTTCTTACATGAGTTGACATTAACTGCTAGAAGGTTTTGCAGCGATATATCTGTAGTTTTAAGTTTTCACTTCTCTTTCTTTTAAAACAGTTGCATAAATAAGAACAAAAGAAGACAGTTCTTTTTTCATTCTCACTGGCTGCTGTACTAAGTGAAGTTTTAATCCTTTCACATTTTGCCTTAAGATTCTGAGTTAAATATTCTTCTTATGCAAACTTTCTGATTCCAATGCATTTGTATATCAAAAGCATCTTGTGTGACATTTCAGACTTTAATTAAATGTTTACTAATTATCTGCCAGAGAAACAGACATATCCTCATCACTGGCTGGTAAAATCATGTGTGTTAGTAAAATGAATGATCTGAAAGTGGAGTAACTTAAAAAAATGTCAAAACGTGTAAATATTTTCTAGTAAAATACACCTGAAGCAAGCAGATCAATGTTTGTTTTCTGATTTTTAAAAAAGTTTCTGACAAAGATTTTTTTTTTCTTTCTAAACATGTAAAACTTATTGCAGACTTAATTATGGAGCTATAGTGCATATCTGTGTATTAACACATTATGAAAATGTCAGGAACATTAAGTCCTTTTAAATAATTCTGTAGTCCTTGTGCCTAATGAGTGCACTAGCCTCAAGACAACTTTCTGTTGACAGTTCATTTCTCAGCTGTTTGATGTTAACACAGCTTCAAGAGAGCAGCAGCTGGAGTTGTACTCCTATTAACAGGAGCACAGCTGACAACAGCAGCTTCTCTTTGAAGTCATTAGAAAGGAAGACAAAAGAGTAAGGAGAAAAAAAAAACGAATGAAGGAAGAACAGAGAGAGCATATGAACTCATGAAGGAAGTTATGTTTATCTGACACAAGAGCTTGGTGCCTGCTTACAGAAATAAGAAATTACAAAATTCTAGCTAATCTGTATATATTTATAGAATTCATTCCCCAAACACTGGACATATTTTTGGTTTACAAGTATATATAACATTGTATTTTACATTAATGTAAATCTAAATATGCATATTAATATGGACAGTCATAACAAAAATTTGTATTATTTGGAAGGGAATCTAATTACCAAAGAGACATAGAAAAATAAAGAGCAAAATTAAGGGGAAGAAATTCATGCTACAGAAAGGGGAAAAGACTCCGAGGAAGACTAAGTGGAAATGTGCAGCTAAGATGTAACTAATTTTAGATATAGTATCAGAGTTCTGCAAGATATGTAGTCTTTCACTACTTCTATCTTCACTACTTCAACAGCCAAGAAGAAGTCCAAATTTTATCCTTTTTTTTTTTTAATCTTAGCAGAAATTAACCTGTTCACTAAAACTGTGGAATCTTGCAAGTCGGGTAAAGCCCCATTTTAGGGGTAACAAGGGGAATGAGAGAGCACGTATGACTGGTTACTGAGACCCAATGAAGAAAAAGTGAGTGTAAAGATTTCCAGAAATCATTTAAATATTATCCCAAATTCTTGGAGCTATCCCAGCTCAGTGTCAGGATGAGAACAAAACCCATAGCACTGCATTCTGACTCTCCCTTCTTCCCTCTCTTTGCGTGTGTGACAGGAAGCAAGGAGCTGTGACTAGTGCATGGAGGTATAGGTAACTAGAAAGCAAACATATATATTTCCATAAAGTACAAAGATAAATGTTCCAAAGAATGCGAAGTGCTCAAATACTGCTATAACAAAATTATTTTAATCACCTCAAAAATATGGTATTAAAAATTTTCCACAGAAACTATGAACTGGTAGCTGAACATCTATCCACTTCCTCAGAAATTCATTTGTATTGACAAGGAAAAAGATACAAATTATGAAGTATACACTATGTATTACTTTTTCTCCTCGAAAAACCACAATGACTGCTTTTAATATGATAATAAATTCATTAAATAGAGATACTAGCTTGGGTTTATGAAACAAATCCCTGTAGAGCAAAATTCCCTAAGTTCTACTCTTCGTTCTGATATTATTTTGCCTTTCTTTTAAAATAAAAACCCTTTACCCCAAATGTACTCCCGCTACTCTTTCAAAGAATGACAAAATTTGGAAGGGCTCTTTAGAGATTATCTAGTCCAACCCCCCTGCTCAAGCAGGTCCACCTAAATCAGGTCACACAGGAACACGTCCAGGTGGGTTTTAAAAACCTCTAGAGAAGGAAACTTCACAACTCCTCTGGGCAGCCTGTGCCAGGGCTCCCTCACCCTCACAGTAAAAAAGGTTTTCCTTATGTTTAAGTGGAAAATTTTGTGTTCCAGCTTTTGTCCATTACCCCTTGTTCCATTACTGGACACTACAGAAAAAAAAGTGTTGCTCCATCCCCTTGACATACATCTTTTAAATGTAAGTATTAATAAGATCCTCCCTCAGCCTCCTCTTCTCTAGACTAAACAGCCCCAGTTCCTGTAGCCTTTCCTCATAAGGAAGATGCTCCGGTCCCCTGAGTATCTTGGTGGCCCTGCGCTGGAGTCTCCAGAAGTTCTCTGTCCCTCTTGAGCTGGGGAGCCCAGAACTGGACACAGGACTCCAGATGAAGCCTCACTAGGGCAGAGTAGAGGGGGAGCAGAACCTCTGTCCACAAGGGACATTGCTGACTCATGGTTAGTTTGCTGTCCATCAGAACTCAACACTATTCTAGGAATCCCAATACATCCAAATACAGTCTAGCTCTAACGTGACAAGTGTAGAAACATAAAAGCAAAGGCAGAGAGATCTCCTAAAAATTACCAAGTTTAATATGCTTTTCCATGCACTTCCATTTTAAATGATGATTGTGAATGGAAGTGTGGAATTTCTGTTAATAACTAAAGCTTAGTAACTCTGCCTTAGCCGGATGGAAACAAACAGGAGAGGATATACTGCTTGTGTAATCTCTGTATAAAATGCAATAGAGGAGAAATTATTTTAGATTTGTTTGTAATTACTGGAAAGCACAGATAGTGAAAGAGTTGGAATGTGATTTTCCGTTACAAATGCACACTTGATGTTTGCAAAGATCAGCAAATTCACTATGTGTGAAATAGTTGAGCTGTAATCTAGGCAAACATCATCCAATGGTACAAATTGCATTTCAAAGTTATTCTAACCACCATCCCTCCTCAGTTTTGTAAATTTTCAGATCAAGAAGCATTTCCAACAAGTAGAGATAAAATCAAATTTCATGCTGTTTGTAGAAGTACAGTACACATACCCAGATATTCAGAGAACATCACTTCCTCCTGAGAATAGCAGAGGGACTTCCACGTTGGATTTGCATTTATTTATCTATTTTCAACAAACATGCTTACTCAGGGTTTATGGGCAGATAACTTTAACTTTGGCTGGAAGCCAACTGTTTTTCAGTGATGAAGCAAACAAAATCATTAGGTGCCAAATATAATCAAAGTACTTCCAGTGACCTTCCTTGAATTCTTGAAGGACAAATAACTCCTCTTGAAATAACTAATACAAAACACTTCAACATAAAGAACTGCCACATCACACTTATTCGTATTCATCAAATTCTGTAGCCATTTAGCTTAAATGAAGTGCAGCAACAGACCAGATATAACATACAAGAATTTGAGACAGCATTTTTAAAAGCAGTGAACATAAATGTTCAATCTGAGGCTACAGTGTTTTCTTTCAAAGGAAATCTTATATAGATAATAATAAAAGGCATAATTACGTAATGCCATGAAGCTTATACTACTTTTAACCCTGATTTACAAATATTTTACAAAGTGCAGATTAATTCACATTGTTTATTCCCTGATTAAAATAAAAATAACAAAAAAATATCAAAATAATCTATATTAAGTCAAAAAGTTTAATTTGTGTAGACAAACCCTAGAAAGCTGCAGTGATTATGTGTTTGCAAAGGGCAAAGCATATCTATCACACAGATTGCACAAACATTTTTTTTTCTATCTCTTTCTGAGTTCAGGAAGAAATCACCTCACTTTCCAGGTTTTCTATTTGGATAGAAATTAAAAGCTAAAATATATAACAAATATTCAACTGGCTGAGAAGACTATTTTTCTTGCTGACTAGTGAAAAGCATACAGTCTCAGAAGTTTATGGTATACACTGAGGAATGAAATATGCAGGCAAGAAGCAACATTCTTATCTAGTATTAACAAGCACACATCCAAGTCTGCAAGGACACTCTCCGAGGACCACAAAAGAATCCTCTGAAGTGTGAAATCACAGTAAACAGTCTGAAATATGGCAAATTTGTAGAAATTAAGATACTTCTGCAAATCTAAAAATCTTTGGAACCAAGATTACAATTATAATAAGAAGAGAGTCTCAACCCAACTGCAGAGAAACTGTTTCTCTGTAATAAATCGTTCAAAACTTCTTAAGCATTTGTATTTTAGAGCTGTAACAATTATTACTGGAGTCATATATTTACTGTGTTCTTTCTTGTCAGGAAGCAGCATTTCCAGTTGTAAGTTATGTTTTGCTCAATGAGTCATAAATTAAAGAACTTTCCACAAGAACACAAAGAATGATGGTTCAAATGTTATAATGCATCATGCATTAGAATACCAAAACGCTTCTACTGCATTTTAATGACTCATTTTGCTGCTGAATGTACGCTAAAGCAGCTGATGTACAGTGAAGTTAATAAGGACCTGAAGGAGATAAACCCGATACTTAACTTCAAGTATCGTTGGTACTCACTGTAAAGAATTGTGCCATTTAGAGCAGTTGTTTTCACTGTCAAGTATAGAGTCGTCAGATTGCTTGTTTCCTGCCCAGATGCAGTCCTGGTCTCAGATACAGATGTCAGAGAAGGTAGTTCCAAGTAAGAATTTCCAGTGAAAGATGGGAAAAAAAGGGCTGTGTCTGAAATAAACAAACAAAAGCTAATTGTATTATTTTATTACAAAATAAGGTGAGAAAATATTAGATAATCAGCAAAGCACATTAAAAAAAAAATCTATTCTTCTAAGTACCTGTAAATAGTGTAATCAACTGTATTATTCACAGAGCATATGTACAAATTCAAACATTAATTTCAAACGTTCAAAGTAAATATGCAAGGAAATGAAAATGTTCTAGCAACTGCATATTACCAGAATTGAAAAGATATTACAGGAAGGACTATTGACAGAAGATAAAGTTCAAAAGATATTAATAGATTTTTAGATTTACAGATATGATCACACATAATTTTTGTCCTGCGACATCTCTATGAAATACTTCCGGTCTACAGTTCTGACAGAATCACAGTTCTTCATTTAGAGGATGCTCATATGTTCTTGGTTTGAAATCATCATGACGATGCAATTGAATAGTACATATATTTTTCCATTTCCTATCTTGAAAATAAACACTCTTAAATGAAAAAAAATAACTGTGAAGGCTTAACATTTGTAGCATTTATTGCATTCATTACCTTTGTCATTATGTTTTTGGGATTTTTCCCCTGTAGCTGTAATAATAATGCCACTCAAGAAAAAACAGAGAAAATCTAACGGAGGTTAAGCAGAATGTCTTTCTGATGTCTAAAATGTCCTAGTTAGGCAATACTGCTTAAAGATTGTCCAAATTCATTGCCAAATTCAATGATCAGCATGAAAAGCAATCTGAGTTTGGGTAATATTTTTGCAACGGAATGTTTAATTTAGTGAACTAAAACTATACAATGGATTAGTGGCTGATGATTACATATAGGTCATGACTAGCACGTGGATATAATTTTTCAAATTTTTATTCACTTTATTAATTTTTTCTTTATTTGTGAATTCTGCCCCTGGTTTCTTCTCTGCCATTTGAAATGGAATTAAGAAGAGCCTAAGTGGGAGAAAGCTAAACAGTGGATATATCCTTGAGCTTTCATCTTCGCAATTGAGATTGACTACAGGAAGTGCAGATCAGAAGAAGGAACACAACTTCTACAGGTAGCACAATAAAGCAAAGCTGCCACTAAAAGCTTTTTAAACACAAGACACCAAGAAAAAGCTTCTAACCAGCAAGAGGAATCAACTGTAAAGTATTCAAATTCAAGCACTAAAAAGAAGTACTAAAACAGGACACGGCCAGTTGTGCTTTCTGTGTCCCATATTGCAGGGGAGGGAGATGATTTGAGTAGCCTCAGATCCTGCAGGGAATAACTTCAGGGAACATGATCTGACAGAACATCCTCTACAGGAAAATGTACCCATGAAAACTTGCTAGAGCACTCTCCTCCATTTGGCTTAAAAATGAACTTGTATGTGTCACAGGCTATCAGGATAAATTACTGTTAATTATATTAGTTTTTAATTTTCACTTCTGTAACTTTGTTCAATTGCTACAATTTTTTTTTTAAGTACACAAATTCTCTCATTCCTTAAATCTCAGAAAATAATAAAGGTAATTCCAAATAAACTAATTGTGATGCCAGGTGCCCATCAAAGCCACCCTACCACTCCCACTCCTAAGATGGATCGGGGAGAGAAAATACAATGAAAGGCTCATGGGTTGAGACGAGGCCAAAGAGACCCCTCAGCAACTACTGTCAACGGGCAAAAGAGACTCAAGAAAAATGGATTTAATTTATTGTCAGATTACAGAAGGGTAAACTGTGCCCCCCCCTGCTCAGAGCCCTGATCTCAGTGTTTTTACCTCCTCTACCACTGAACGGCTCGGGAGGGCAGGGTGTGGGGTTTTCAGTCAGTCTATTCCTGATAGCTTCTGCCATTTGTCCCTCCTCAGAGCAGGTGTGCTCTCTACCAGTCCGTGGGGTACCTCACACACATGGCAGCCCTGTACTGGCTGCTCCGACGCGCACTTATTTCAAAGGCTGCAGCTCCTCTTTGCCTCTTGTGTGGGGCTGCTCTGCGACGTGCAGGCTCTCCAACACGGCCTGGGGACCATAGCTGTCTCCCCACACAGTCCCTCGCCCGTCCAGGCTCACTCACACGGAGCTGCTGTAACTCTCGGTCCTGCCATGGATCTCCATAGGTTGCAGGGGTACATCCTGAATTCTTGCCACGGCTTGCAGAAGGGTCTCTGGTCTATGGCTTCTCCTTCCTTCCTCCTTCTCTGGCTGAAGGGTCCACATGGTCACCTCCATCTTGTATCACTCTTACACCTCTTGCTAGCACTTCAAATTCCCGTCCCTAAATAGTGCTGGCAGAGGTGCCAGATTGGCCCAGCCGGGCCGGAGGTGGGTGTGAACCCAGGAGCCAGGAGGAGAGTCCACAAACTCTTCACTGGGTCTTCATGGTAACTCAATTCCCCTGTTACCAAGCAAAAGCTGCTCCTTGCTAAACCAGGACAACTGTGTAGGTATCCCAAAGGTGTCTGTAGTAATATCCATTAAATAGAGTTATCTTATCTTGCATCTAGTAGATACACATTTTAAATACCCTCAATATTTGTCAATAACAAACAATTAATTATCATTATTTCTGGACTCGACAAAAGAAAAAAAATCTAAAAAAACATTGTTAGGAAATCTCTGATATTAGAATATCGTTATTAAAAAAGTAAGAAATACCATCATTCTAAGTGAAGATCTAGTGAAGTTGCTACATTACAGAGATAACTGTAGATCCGTTACACAAAGCTATGGTAAATAGTAGTACAAAAAACCCTAACACAGGATTCTGACAAAGGCAACACTCTACAGACCATAAAAAAAACCACCAAGGGTCTCAAACATATTGGTGAGAAAAATAATATGTTACTTCTGAAAGCTGTACAGTTCATTCATACTCAGAGTATGTCCTTGTTTCAATAAGCAAAATGGCTTCATGAATTTTAGTCCCTAAACTCTGTGTTTTAAGAGACACAGGTGTCTAAAATCTAAACTGATCAAACAAGCTTCATCTTTAGATACTTAACTACATCAGTGGTCAAGAAGGAGCATAATACAATAATTAACCAAATTAATATATAAAAACACATTGTAAGTACTAAGGTATAATCAACTATGAGTAACATAATAGTTTTACAGAAGAAATTTTTTACAATGAGTGTGGTGAAACACTAGAACATGTTGCCCAGAGAGGTGGTAGGTGTTTTATCTGTGGAAACATTCAAGGCCAGTTTGGATGGCAGTTTGAGCAACCTCATCTAGTTGAAGATGTCCCCGATTATTGCAGGGGGATTGGACTAGATGAACCCTTCTAACTCAAGCTATTCCATCATTCTATAGTACTAAGTATTATACTTTAATGTTCTAACTGAAGGCTTGACATTTCTACTGAAATCAATAGGTTATCTGGGATATTATTGACTATAATTTTCATAACAGTACGTTGTATAACAAGAAAATGTTGAGAAAATGTTGAGAAAATTTCTATTATAATCCCATCTTACTTTGTCTTAGAAAGTACACAGCAGTAAGGGGAAGAATACACTTCCACTGCTAGTAAATTGGCCTCTGTCTATTTCCATTCCTATCTCTAATTTTCCATAGGTTGTTTGCTTTTTATGACAAGTTTGGCTTAGTACTGAATTCTACTTAATTCTACTGAATTCTATTAAAATAGAATTTTAATCTTGAAGAAAATAAGATCCATTAACTGCATCAGCCATTGTTAAATAAATTCAAAAGGGAAATAAGTAACACTTTTAATAATCAAGATGACTATGAGAAAAAAACTCGTAATTAAAATACTCTAGTAAAGGAAGTAATGCATTCATCTTGAGGTAGAAGAAAAGCAACCAAACATCTGATCACACTGTCTACAATCTGAAGGGTAGATAACTACTTTGAAAATCCTTGGTCCTCTTTAACAATGAGGACAAATGGGTAATCCTAGGATTTGATTCTCCTCACAATAAAAATCTAAAAGACCAGATGGCTCATGACCTAAACCCACCTATTTCTCTCCACTTGCTAGAGGGTCACTAGCTTAGCTGTCAACAGGTACAGCAGCAATTTCTGAAATAAGATGAACAATTCTCACATTTTATGTGTGTCCATCAGAGCCAAACGGCCTCCTGGAGGATTTGTTTTAGGTAAAAACAAATGAATACAGTAGAACTGAGTTTAAATGTTAGAGCTGTGAACTGAACAGGATATCTGAATAGTAAGGGGCTTGCACTTTGAATTTAGTGTTTATATTTTTAAAGTACAGGGGTAAGTACCCTACTACAGAGACCTGAAACTTACAGATAGATTCTGCGCTTGTTCATTTCCATAATTCAAAAGACTATAGTAAAAGTATGGATGATAAAAACTTTGCCAACAAGTGCCGCAAATCTTTTCCATAGTACCAAGAATGGAAATATCCTCAGCAGATAAAAGTCAGTTTAACAGCAATATCCAGCGACTGGATGTGATTTGCTGTCTGTCTCATGGTCTCAAAATATCCCAGGGAAACAAAACTAATACCCTCAGTGATGCATTCTTTTATCTCAAGTTCACGGTGGGAAGAAAATAAAAATGAAATAAATATGATATAGAAAATTCCTAGGGATTGTCTAGTACATACAAATTCTTACTTGGGTATTTCATCAAGCATCACACACGCAGTAGTACAGAAACACCATAACCATTTCCTCAATGAATGTAACTTTAGAAATCTATGAAATAATTGATTAGATGAGTTCAGCTGTTTCCAGACAACAAAATATGGAACAAAATAAACGTTGCCTTTGCTGCTTTCATTCATTTGTTTCAATGCACAAAAGCTTTCTGCTTGCTGTAAATGAACAACTACACTATAAGTCAAAAATCCTTATGGCATAAAATGTACAAGTTTTCCTTTATCAGCTCAGCCTGGTGCCTTCTTGATAATGCTCTCTGCTGTCAACTGTCAGATCTGAATTCAGATCACTGAATTAATCTCTTACTTTGCAGATTGCTAGTGGCTTCCAATGGCAGAAAGGCAGCATATTTAATCGTGAAGACACAGAGGAAGTACTGAGAGGCAATGAGTCAAATAAGCAATACTTTAAGACAGGATATATTTTAATTTTCATTGAAGGAAACTGTCATACAAATGGAGCAGTATTAGAAAAAGAGTACAAAGATTTCTTGGAAAATAAAGCAGATGATGTTATCAGAAGTCTCTTCTGAATTTTCCAAGCAGCCTGGTAACATGCCTCTGCAAAGGTACAATAAAACACAGAGACAAGGATGATCAAAGGGATAGTTCCAGAGTGAGAAACAGGTCGATTCAACATGGATAAAATATGCATAGGAAAACATGAATAAGAAATGACCACTCTGTGTCTTGTGACACAAAAGCTAAGGGCACTCAACACTGTAAGGTCACAGGCTTGAAAAAAACAAGGGAATTATTAACAACTTTTCATAGAATGCATATTTATTTGGGGTAATTTATTGGCACAAGAGATTATGTAGGTCAAAAGTATTTAAAAAAAATAATGAATTCTGGGGAGCCCAGAATTGGACACAGGACTCCAGATGAGGCCTCATCAGGGCAGAGTAGAGGGGTAGGAGAACCTCCCTCAACTTGCCGGCTACACTCTTCTTCATGCATACCAGGATGCCATTGACCTTCTTGGACATAAGGGCACATTGCTGGCTCATGTCCAGTCAGCTATCAACCAGGACTCCCAGGTCTCTCTCTGCAGAGCTGCTCTCCAGCAGGTCAACCCCCAGCCTGTATTGGTGCATGGGGTTGTTCTCGAGATACAGGACTCTGCGCACTTGCCCTTGTTGAACCTCAAGAGGTTCCTCTCTGCCCAACAAAAACAAAATGTCCAACAAACCAAAATCATAGTAAAGCACTTAGATGTTCATATGCTTTGGGAAAGAGGAAGAAAAAATTGTTTTAATATTCTTATTTTGTAGCCCTCATTATTACTATTGCAGCTGTAAGTAGGGAAGAATAACGTTTTTTTTTTTTTTTTTCTTAGACCGTGCATTCCATCTGAAGGTCTGTACAACTCTACATCAGCAGTTATAACTGCACTAGTTTACAGCAGATGAGAATGCAGTATTTTCTACCAGCTCCTGTGTATCTGTAAAAGAAAGAAGATGACCTGTCTCTCAGGAAAAGATATACCTTATTCACTTAATGACCACAAAGCATGCTAAACATGCCCAGCTGAGATGCTATGTAATTATTAAATTATGTTATTTTGTTGGAAAATACATAGATATGGAAAGTAAGATCAGTTGTGTAAGCAGAACAGACTGATATGAGAACATAAAAAGGAAAATTCTTCATTCATATTCAGTTCAAGATGTTTTGAAAACAGTTATGACAGCAACACCTCAAGAAAAGGTATTAAAATAATCAAGAAGTTAAATACTGAAAAATTCCAAACAATCTAGTTGCTGTTAGTCTAAATCCGCAAACAAAATTAGCATCTTCTTAGATGTTTTTAGTAGCTTTGAAAACAAGTCAGTCATTTATCTTTTATTTGAATAGTTTCATCTCCAAAATTTATTACTTTGCTCCTAAGTGTCTTGGATTGTGAAATGAAAATAATGTTCCTAATTTATACTAGAACCTAATCAGATATACTTTACTACTTGCATTCAAAATAATGCATATGTGCTTAACTGTTTTCCTGAATTTGATATGAAAGAAATTGGGAAGCTATTATCTAATGTTTTTCTAAAGCCGAACATACTTGACAGGAAATAAGATCATCCTGCAAAAATACCAGAGGGTTTTTTAAAAAAATACAGATTTTTAAAACAGTTCAATCTAGGAGGGAAATAAAAGTCTTTTGTACCTTCATTTATAGTTTTAATCTCTCATAATTATATGGTAAAATCCAAGGTAGGCTTTGAATATCAAACTACAATTTACACTGGAGTTGTCATAATGCACTACTATACTTGATAATGAAAAGCTGGTTGTTTTTAAGGTCACTGTGAAACACGTTATGGTAAATTTTAATGAAGCAAGGACTTACAAAAATCTTTTGACATTCACTCATTAGTATGTTTGTTCTGTAAAATATCACAGAAGGTCTACTTGAACCCTAGCTTTCACGTTTTTGATTCAAGTCTAATGAACTGGTAAAAAGTGAGAAAAAAAGTAAGTATTGGTTCTCAGGGTGAAAAAGGCAGCTATCAGAACACATTTGGAAACTCTTACTTTTCATAATATGTCAGTGTACTAGAGATCATAATTTACTCATTGTCGTGACAACTGTTTGCTTACACAAATGAATGTGACCCAATAATTTAATCTTCTGTTGTTTTACAGACTATCAGAAAAATGTGTACCTATTTTATTTATTTGCAAATGCCATGTTTATAAAAAGTCTAAGTCCATCTTTTTGCTTTATGAGATATTGATGCATTTTCAATCACTTTTATATCTGTCAGTGGAGTTTGATTTTATCCTCTGCAATGGTGCTTGAACATATAAACTAACATTCCTATCCAAAAGAATAAGAAAAATACTTGATAAGTAGTTGGCTATAAAGGTTTCACTGGGACAAACATTCAGATTTTTTCAGTGTGTGTCATATTTAGGCAGATGAAAAGGAATCTTCCATCTAGATAACACTCCAGACTCCTGATTTTTTTCACTGTTGCAGAACCTGTTTCTCAAGCAGAGCTTAAAAACTATTGATGGAAACACAATTTTTTTTGCTTCTAATTGTTTATATTATTCTGCATCATTTATTATTTTGAGACATTGCACATTTTTTTATATGTTGCTTCCAACAACTATAAGAAAGTATCCGAAATAGTCTATCTTTTTTTCCACTTGTCTTAAAAGGGAAATTTTCAGGCCAGAAGTTTAGATAGGAAATACAGGCATAAACCTATCTGGTAAACACCAGTGCTAAAGATAGAATGGAATCATATGAAATTAGTATACAATATATTTCTTTTACTTAGAAAAGAGAAACATAGACATTTTTGAGCAACTTCTAGTTATTAACTATTTTACTAGGAAATCTTTCTGAATAGCAACTTCTACAGGGTATCCAAGGACCTTTCATCAACCTAATGTATTTGTGTCCGATGGGCCATCTTTAACGACAATTTAAAAATGTAGTAGTAAATAATATACCAAAAAAATTACATTATAATCATTGCAAGGAGTTCTGAGTCCAGAAGCATTTTGTAGATGTAATCCAGAGAAAGAAAAGTGATGAATACGTGAGGGAGAAACACCAGGCCCAGAAGAGAAATATTTGTCACTCATGGGAATAAAAGACAGATGGAATCCCTCTCTGAAGACTGAATATAAAGAAAAGAAAATTGTTCTGCTTGAGTGAACTTCTTAGATCACAGTTAAGTGGCTATATTAGAAGTACAAATCATGCTGTACAAGCTTTCTCTTCACTTCATATGACCCTATGGATCTAAAGTTTAGAGGAACAGTTCTTTATCAGGATACTACAGCAAGAATCCACATCAATTCAAGGACCTGAAAAACTAATTTCTGGTTACAGGTCGAGTGGAGCAATTGTCTGCTTTAAGCTTTTGAAAATGAGAGCCTGAACTCAGTAAGAGTATTTTTTTCTTCCCCTTTCCGATTTGGATCAATGCTTTGTACAAACAAAATACCATAGCACATGAGAAGACAAACTCTCTGGACAAGTAACTTTATATTTTACTTGACATTTGCATGTCTACCAAATCATTCATCTTCCTTAGCAAGCCAGAAATAAGAATTTTATACCATTTATTATATCTCAAGTAAAAGTTTAATGTTGTTCTTTTCTACCAGCAAACTCCTGAAAGTCATTTCAAAATGAAGCTACTGATGTTGCTGTTATAGGCTCTTTTCCCCCTTTTTCATAAAATCATAGACAACTTGGTAAACAAACTCTACTATCATGTTAGATATTGATTTATTTAAAGCTGAAATAAATCCACTTATAAATTCCATTGGAATATTACATTCACTGTTACAGAGGAAGCTTGTACAGTGAACCAAGATCAAAGCAATTTCTCAAGTGTACTGTCAGCAAGTTCACTGATGACGCCAAACTGGGAGAGAGACCTGAGAGTCCTGGTTGATAGCTAACTGAACATGAGCCAGCAATGTGACCTTATAGCCAAGAAGTCCAATGGCACTCTGGGATGCATCAAGAAGAGTGTGGCCAGTAGGTGGAGGGAGGTTCTGCTACCCTTCTACTCTGCCCTAGTGACACCTCATCTGGAGTCCTGTGTCCAATTCTGGGCTCCCCAGTTCAAGAAGGACAGGGAACTTCTGGAGAGAGTCCAGCGCAGGGTCACCAAGATGCTCAGGGAACTGGAGCATCTTCCTTATGAGGAAAGGCTACGGGAAATGGGGCTCTTTAGCCTGGAGGAGACTGAGGGGGGATTTCAGTAATGGTGGATGTCAGGAGGCTGGGGCATTCCTTTTTGCTGTTGTATCTAGTAACAGGACAAGGGGTAATGGAAGGAAGCTGGCACACAAGAAGTTCCATTTAGACATAAAGAAAAACTATTTTAATGTGGGGTTGAGGGAGCAGTGGCACAGGCTGCCCAGGGAGGGTGTGGAGTCTCCTTCTCTGGAGGTCTTCAAGACCCACCTGGACGTGTTCCTGTGTGACCCGATCTAGGTGGGCCTGCTTGAACAGGGGTGTTGGACTACATGTTCTCTAAAGGTCCCTTCCAACATCTACCACTGTATGATTGTAAGTAGAGGTGAGATGAACAGAGTTGAGTAGGATTTGTTTTATTGAAAACAACTAATGTCTGTGCTGCAACAATGGTTAACTTGAGAATAGGTTAAAAACTCAAATACTTCTAACTTTGTAATGTAAATTCAGGAAACTCTGAAAGGTCATTTCAGAATGACAGTCTTGGCCAAATGCAATGCAGGCAACAGAAAAAAAAAATAGAGCAGATAATTAATTTTGTAAAAGCAAAATAAGTCACGTGATTTTAGCTGCATGACTGGTACAACTCAAGAATAGGTAGAGGTTGCACCATGGATATGCTGCATCCAGTTTTTAATTGACAGTTTAGATAACCTTTTTAATTCTTTGCCTCCAGAGACCATGGTCCTGAACTGTGGAGCCAACCCTAAAATATGCCTTTACATAACAAAGCACAAATGCTATCAAACATTTTTCTATATGACATGGGACATTAGGATGGGAAATTTTATTTAAAGTCATTAACAGAGCTGAGCTAAGTTTAAATTTTAGAACTACTTTCACTACTTTTTTGTACAAATTTTTCTCAGCCTGATGAGCAACTGCAATTTTAAACCAACCTTATAGAAATGTCACAGCTCTGCCAATAACACTACATGGTATTATCATCCTTCAGTAAATGATAGAGAAAATAAGAAAGCGGTGGATAAAACAATACTGATATCACATTTAACTGCTACTTTTAAATAGAAGTTCCTCGTCAGTCTTACTAACGTTTGCCTACAAATAGTCAACTATGAAATTACTTCCTTTTCAAATCATAGATGAAAAATGAATACAGGAGGAAAAAACAAGGCTGCAATGAACTATCATTCAGTATAGCTCAGATACAGTTTACAGCAGTAGCAGGGATTATTATTCTTTTGAAAGAAACAATCTCAAGACACTTTGGAAGAGAGATAAAATCAAAAATATGTTAAGAAAATGTCCCAAGATAAGGAACACCTACCCTTTTATTTGTGGTATCTAATTATTAACAAAGGTACACTGCATTTTAGTACTGTCTGAATTTTCCTCTTCAGAACATATATTATTCTGAGTCATACCTCAGATATTGTCTTCCTAACACTCTCAGTGCTGATGGATTTCAGATAGGAAAATGTAATTGCTTTTCTGGGTTTTTATGACATTCATTTGCTAACAAATCTACTAAAAAGTATCACAATGGATGAACTGCAGGTAAATGATCCAAGACAGATTTAATCTAATTTATCTACTAAATCACTTTAATTAGTTTTGGACTGTCAGCTGTTATTTCTAGATTTTTAAATAAAAAAAGAAGAAAAACTCTCATCTGAAAAAAAAAAAGACTTCTATACACTTTCCTGAAGTCAAACAGCTTCCCACAAATATAAGAAAAAGGAAAAGCCCACTTCATTAGTATACTATTTTCAGTTTATAACGATGATAAAACACAAAATAACTAAAATCTGTCACCTTGAAAAGTGCTCTTTATAGTTATTATCTCATGTCCATCAGAGTCAGACATTGAGCAGTCTTAAGACTAATTTAAATTCACATTTATTTTAACACATGCCTATACAAATTCAAATTTACCATTTGGTTTGGTTTTCTACATTACTTATTAATGTCAGATACAGTAATATAAAGCCAAAATAAGGAGCCTGTAAGGCTAAGCATGGTAGTGACTTCTACCACAAAGTTTGAGCATTAACTATATAAATTATCATAAAATATATTTAGTATCCTATCATGTCTTGGGTCAACAAAATGACATTTTTTTTTTTCTTATTTCATGCACAGCATGTATATAAACAATAAATATCTAAAACTTCATTATATAGCATGTGCTCCTTTGTCCCTGAGCAACAACTATTTTGAAAGAAGCTTCATACTGATTTTAAATAACAAATGTTGTGAAATAAAGCCATTATTTCAACAACAAAACATTTTCAAAATTACATCCAAATATGAATTGAATTTGGAAACCATATTGTCATTAGTATGAACACATAGTAGTAGTCTTACTCTGTTACCATGTTGGCTTTGTTAGACTTTTAAAAAGTGTAAAATAGGAACAAGAAAGAAAAAATAAGAACATGAATACAGAATCATAGAATCATAGAATGGTAAGTGTTGGAAGAATCCTTTAGATATCATCTAGTCTAACCTCCCTGCTAAAGCAGGTCCACCTAGATCAGGTCACACAGGAATGCATTCAGGTGGGTTTTGAAAGTCTAGAGAGAAGACTCCACTGATACTTTCTCCAATCACCTAAGTCTTTCAAGCTGACATATTAATTTCTTAATCTATAGGGATATTCATTTATATGAAGAACTCTGTAACCTTTTTTATTTTTTAGCAATAAATTAATATATCTGCTACTACAGCAAACAATTGTGCCATGGAATAGAAAGTGTGGCAACTGAACTGATTCTACGGGTACCTGGAGACAAAATATGTTGATTCTTCTTTGCCTATGTTTGTGTATCAGGGACATAGAAATTAAAGTCACAGTAGATCAACAAAGCAAATAAATAATTTTTTTTCTCCTCAATTAGAGTAGCAATCCCTCTGTTTTCCCAGGGAGTCTGGGAAGCCATCAGAACAGTAGGTCGTGCAGCTCATGTATTAAAGCTCCACTAAGAAAAACATCAACATGGAGATATTCAAGTGGGGCAATGAGAAGGAATGATCTGAGATACTGTATCCTGAGATATGAGATCTGCATTGAGAAAGGTCAAGGTGGTAAGTCTATTCTCAAGTGCTGAATCCTCCAGTCAAGACTTGTATCTGGGGCAGATAAACCCACAATGAGACTCATGACCATCCCATTGATTTTTGTTGCTAGAAATAGCCAAACTGTAATACAGATGAAACTTGCATGTAGCAAAGCTGCTTATAAAAGTGAAATCCTGATGTCATAACCTTAGATTCTCTTAAAAACAGAGACTAAGATATGATGCTACAGAAGAAAACAGCAAATCCTGAAGATCTTCATATTTATCTTAAAACTTTAAAAAAAAAGTTTCAGCACATTTGCTGAGAATGATGAGATAAAGCAATATCAGATTACAAATAAAAAATGTCTGGATGACTCAAGAGTATATAGGCATAACAAAAATATAACAATCTATCATTCCTAATGTCAAAAGGAATAAAGGAGAGTATATTCTGTTAAGAAACTTGTTTCCACCAGCATAAATTTACAGAGGAAGCTCAAGAGCTCTGAACTCTCAGTAATTTCTCAATTCTATAAGCATCACGGGAGAAATTCCTGTTCAAAACCCTCATGTTCATACAGACATATCTACCTCTCTTCTCTCTATCTGTAAACATAAACGTAACTCATCCTTAAATTAATTGGATTTTTTTTCTTCTCACAAATACTACCATCTAATGAAAGAGCTAAAGTTTGACTTATCTGAAAAAGAACATCAAAGGACATATGACGGCAAGAACTTGCTAATATGAAAATGAAAACAGGAATATCTTTCTGTAAAGGAGTCACAGTTTCAGAAACAGTGGAAATGCTGACACTATACTCATGTTCACTTATGTAGTTCACTTAAAATGTTGCTGTTCTTCAGCTGCTCATTACCGTGCCCTAAGATAAGATCTAATCATATGAACCATGAATCCTTTCAATACATTTCAGTGCACAGTAAAATGTTAGCTTAAATCATCTTACAAATGAGATCATTACAGTTTCAATTTTTATCACCATGAATTACAATAATATCCTAAATTAGGTGAAAAATTAGACAGTGGACTCACACTTTACCCAGCCTCTGAAAAAAATATCTCTAAAAGTAAGCTTTTTGCTTCATGCATCTTTGTGCTTCCAAAACCTAAATAAGCATTTAGCTTTTTAGAAAATAGAGCACTTCACAGGTTTAAAATTTTGTTAGCTCTTATAGGAATCATGAAGTGAGTAGTACTGCCTTGGGGCAGGCATGTGGAAAACATAGCTTTCTAAAGCACCAGAAAACTGTTGATAGCTTAATTAGTCCAATATAGTAGTAATAAACCCCCAACACACACTCAACAAAAGCTTCTATGTCTTTGTTTCATGTTCTTATTTAATTTGTCCATTCTGCATCAGATCATATTTTACAATAGTATAATACAATGACTGTCATTGCTAAACTGTTTTTTGAGAGTTATATCTTTTTCCTGCAAATGCTGTTCTGATGTGGTCCTGCTCTGATTTTTTGTACAAAATAAATAACTCTCAAGTATGACAAGAGGTTTATGATAATTACATTTCAAGTAATCAAAGTGGTACAACTATTGCACACAATAACAGGAGCAAATTACAACACTTTTTGTTCAGTATTTTCTGTTTAGTAGGTAATTTTTAGCAACATGACCTTGTGTGAGTGTTTTTGTCATAGTTATGCAACACTTAATATGTAACTACAGCCTCTAAAGGTATGACATTGAATATTGACATAAAATGTCCATTGAAATTTCTCATAACAAAATCTGTAACAATATATTTCTTTGATTCTGCTACACATAGATTAGGATTAGATATTGTATCATGGCATCAGTGGAGCATTAATTCACATTTCCTTAGAACAGAGTTTCAATTTTTCAGCACAAATTTTGACCATGTGAAATCTGACTCATGCAAAAGATGTTACTAGAATGCTAGAATTTAACTCATAGAGATGGAACAAAAACCAAGAAAATTAACATTCACAGACTATGTTTGCCTAAACTCTATTGACCTTTATGCATCAGGATAATGCCCATCATCCACACTTCGAATCATAGAATGGCTAGGGTTGGAAGGGCCCTTTAAAGATCATCTAGTCTAACATTCATTGCTTGAGTGAGAACTGTTAAGGGATGCACAGACAGTGGATATTTCCACACTATACATGAGGCAGCTGGGAAATAGTCTGCATAATGTCACGCATTCATGCTGCATTCATTCCTGATGACAAGTATATTATTACATCATTACGGTCTTCAAATCATGGATAGATTCCCTGAAATGGAACCTAATGTCTAAATATGCAAGTGGCAGAATCTGTATCAATGGGAATTCTACATTTCTGAAACATTCATCATTGTAATAGATAAATCACACTTTATCCTCCCAAATAAACAGATACCACGTTATCAGGCAGAACTGATGACACATGACACTGAAAACAAACGGAAACAGTATATAACAATATGCAAAAGCTAAGACAGCAACTGAATCTGTGATTCTGTCATTCATTTAAAGGCACTTCACACATTGTTACTTTTTATCATTCTAAGTGGTTCATTGGGATATCACAGGCAAAATACATAAAGAATGAAAATATTATGGCAATTTATATATGAAATATATACAAGTGATAGCAAACACTGAAGAGTCTTATGACAGTGGATTTTGAGACTTATTGTGCATGACTATTTTTTCTATTGTTCAAGATAGATTTAAAATATTAAATCCAGAGGCTTCTCTATTTACTAACAGCAGTTTTTCTATTCACTATCTATTTACTAACGGTTTACTATTTACTAAAGTTGGAGAGGTTCCTTCACCACTAAGTAGTGGTAACAGAAAGTACATGAGAAAACATAGCTGCAAAGTTTTTAAAAGATCGTTATTTACTAAGAGAATCTCCTTGAGTGGCTGTGTGTAGATATTCTACTGCTGATGGGTATACCACAGTACGGTTTTTTAATACAAACTATGACAGAAAAAATTATCTGCACAGTGACCAAAACAAACTGGTACCAAGTTTTTTATCATCAAAACAAGGTAACACAAATGTTTTGATGAGAGGACATTAAATAGATGACTGTATCATATTCCTGAAATTACCCAAGCTGAATCATAGAATCATAGAATGGTAGGGGTTGGAAGGGACCTTTAGAGATCATCTAGTCCAACCCCTCTGCAGAAGCAGGTCCATCTCAATCAGGTCGCATAGGAACATGTCCAGACAGGTCTTGAAGACCTCCAAGGAAGGAGACTCCACAAGTCCTCTGGGCAGTCTGTGCCACTACTCCCTCACCCTCACAGTGAAATAGTTTTTTCTTATATTTAAATGGCATCTTTTGTGTTCCAGCTTCATCCCATTACCCCTTGTCCTGTTGCTAGCTACAATAGAAAAAAAGGATGTCCCGATCTAACACCCACCATTTAGTTGTTAATATTAATAAGATCCCCCCTCAGTCTCCTATTTTCTAGACTAAACAGCCCCAGTTCCTGCAGCCTTTCCTCATATTAAAGATGTTCCGTTCCCCTGATCATCTTAGTGGCCCCGTGCTGGACTCTCTCCGAAAGTTTTCTGTCCCTCTTGAGCTGAGGACCGCAGAACTGGACATGAGACTCCAGATGAGGCCTCACCAGGGCAGAGTAGAGGTGGAGAGGAACCTCCTTTGACCTGCTGGCTACACTTGTCCTGATGCATCCCAAACTGTCTATGCCCAATATCCATTCCACGATACTGAGCCATAAAACAACAAGCCGACATTTTGTCAGAAGCAGCAGGTCTCTCATCCTTGTGACATCCAGATATTCCACCTGAAATGCCTTCATTAGTCACAGAACTGTACTTTAGTCTTCAACCATATACTTCCAACCGTCTAGGTCATTTTCTAAAATTGACCTGTCTAGACACAGTGAAAACTCTCTGCAAACACACGATATTATAGTCTGTGTTCCCCTTACCTGAAAGTCATTTGGAAATGCTGCAGGGGGATAGATTCATTTATGAAGTGCCACACAGCTAACTTTGACATTTGAATAAGATGCAATTTCACAGAAACTATATAAAATAGGGCAGAAGATTCAATTATCGATGTCTGTTATCCAGTTCCTTCATGGAGGTATTGCCAGTAATAATAAGATATAACACAACCTTAAGTTTGAAATGTGGATTCATGGAGTTTGATAAAGCCAAATGCAAATATAAACTTAGTATACTACTTAACAGATAATTTTATTTAAATCCTTTGAAAGGGCTGTCATTTGCTGACAAGATGCTGAAAAAGCCCAGCAATACATGATACATGGCTGAGGCAGCAGCTAAATACGTCCAGTCACAGGCACAGCTGCTTAAGCAAATAGTTTAAGATATCTGGAATCTGAGATACTGTTAGTAATGGATGTTATTGTGAAGAACATGATAGACAGGAGGGGTTTTTTTTAAACTTTGCAGGTATTTGAGCCTGTTGGAATTGATTCTGTTATATTCATATGTCTTTAGCACTTGTGAAGAATGCACCTTGCCTTAAGGAAATCATGCACTGAGCATCTGGTAAAGCAGGCTGCAAGATGAGCTGAAACGAAATTTAGGCCTACTAGGTTACCTTTCCCTTAAAAAGACTGTGTTCTGAAGGATATGACGTACAAGTGGCCTCAATAAGCAGCTGCACATAAACTATTTAATCTTTATTATTATGTTTCAAAACAAACACAAGATGATTATACTTCAACTACTGCAGACTGTATATAATAGCAGCATGCTTTGAGCATGAAAATGAATAAAGCTAGCAAAATTTCTATTGTCTGTGGAAATGCAAGAGAAGACGGGGCAGCCTCCTATGCTTGGAGGGAAAAATGGTACAACCATTGGAAAGAGAACAGTGGTCAACAGGGGCTGAGAGACCTCTGCTTTGCTTGGGCTTTACTACCATGCAAAGATTGGCACTCACAATTTGTCAGAATTTCCCAGAAGTGAGAATGCAACAGCAGCTGCATAACCATGGAATATACTAAGCCTGCTGTCTTTGTTAGCCTGGGTTAAAGTGCCAACAAAAAGAAAGGGCAACGAAACTGGGAAAAGTAATTTTAAAAGTTATGGAGTACTTAAGTATCTGGTTATGCGATAGGGTTACACAGCACTTGTAGATTGTGCTATTTTTCTTCCCCATAAATGAAAAGCTTCAATGTTTAAGCAAACAATCAGAAATATCAGAATTGTCCTTACATGAGCTTCAAGCATATTCACAACATTTTTTGCCTTTTAATGCCTCTATATATCTCATGTCTTTAAAGAGCATCTGAGCAAAAAAACCCAAAATCATTTTAGTTCTGTATCTCTACTTGTATTCAGAATTCAGTGTTAGATTACAGTAACAGTGGGAAAAAAAAAAGGCTGTTGTTGCCTTAGGCTGGTGCTGCAGCCTCAGTGAAATGATGGTTCATTATCAAATTTCCTAGTTTGGTATCATTAGTGTTAAAAGAATCCAAATAACATCAATATGAATTATTCACTGATCCCACTTGAACAAAATGCAATAAATATAAAAAATAACACTTATATACGGTGGCATAAAACAATGGCCAATTGCTTAATGAGCTTAAGAACTACCTTCATTTTATATGGGAAAAGTAGTATTCTTATTCAACTGTTTATGCTCACAGGAATAGTCAGCCATGCATGTTAAAACAGGCAGCTTGGACACATGCATCTTCAGCAGCAGCCCAACAGGTTAAAACACAACACAGTATTATCTGGATGATAATCAAAATCTTTGCTTCAGGCTTTGAGTTTAACTCTCCCTTTACTATGGCATAAAGCTGGTTAAGCCTTGCTGACCTTCAGGCCACTCCCCTGTCACACTAAGCGCTAATGGCAACACCGTGTTGTAGAGAGGCTCCCAGAGCACTGGGCAGGAGCTTCTGCACTGCACAGCCAATCACCAGGTACCACGGGAACTAGGGCCAATCGGAAGCGGGTGAGGTAGATGGTGGGGGCTGCGGCGCCACTGCGCTCTGCTTGACTTCTTCCTACTCTGAATTGCCTCACCACAGCAACCACTGCTGCTGCCACTTTGATATCCCAATGTAAATGCTGATTATAGTGTTCCCCATGAAAAGCTGCTACAAAGGGGCTTCAGACAATTGTAAAGTGATTGCTTATGTAAGTGCTCTTACACTATTCAGTTTTAACAAAATTGAGCTCATTGCACAGAATACTTCCAGCAAAGTTAATGAATAGTTTTGGCGTTAAAACAAATTTTCTGCCTTAGGGAAAAAAAAACAGATTCACGTATAGGCATCTCCAAGAACATACAACACAAGCTTGCCTTCAGATTTAAAGGACTCTATAGACATATGAAGTATGTAGATTAATCTATTGTCAAATGCTTTTAAAATTTTGAATTGATCTCTCATTCTCTTTCTATAGTTTAAAGTACAGTTGCCTCGTTGCCTTCCCTCAGAAGAGAGATTCCTATCACTGAAGGGTAGTCTAGATCTTAACAGCCAAAGTCTAACAACTGAAGTAGTGTTCAGTGTCCTCCATTGTTACAGTTAAGTAACATTTACGGCACCTTTAGAGTACAGTACAACTGATGAATCCTTCCTACTAGTGGCCAGAGATGACAAAGGTGTCCAAGTGGGTGAGCAATCAAGCATGTACTAGTACAATTATTTCTAAAAACCCCTCAGTTTTAAGGATTCTAAAATTGTGTTGCTTCCTGGACTTGTACTGTATACAGAAGTAGAGAATGAAAGAGAGAAGGAAAGTGTTTTATGATTTGCTCCCAAATTTCTGACAGGCACTGATCTGTTCAGACCCAGAAAACTGGGTCTCTACACTGCTGTGTGGAGTCAGAAACACTGAATGTTTGCAGAGGCTTCAGAACAAATGAGACTGAAGTTTTAGTGCTGCAGTGAAATAGGAGGGATGTAATCCAATCACTGAATATTCTTACTAGCAGGGAAGGCAATGTACAATTGACTACACCTGACTCGAAGCACTGTTTGAAGTCAGAAGTCTGTAAAACTGCTAGTGATTTGATTAAAGCATGTCTGTGAGGAGAATGAATAGGAATGTATGCTTAAAGATTCATAAATAATTTGAAATGTTTTAAAATCACATGGTTTCTATTACTTTCTATTTGCTACAACAGTATTGCTATTTACATATTGTTCCAAGAAAGGTGCAATTAACATCGGTGTGTCATGTTTTGACATGACAGCCTTTTCTGGTACGGGAGAAGGGGCTGTAAAGATGACACCTGTAAGAAGTTGCTTAAAATGTCCTAGCCAATTTTACGGGTTGATGAGAGTGACATTTTTCTTTTAAAATTACATAGTGTAGCCTTACTGGATATCAGACACAAGAAATAAGTCATGTGGCTACTCACAAAATGCCTCATCTTAATTAGTACTAAGGGCACCAATGCATATCACATACCTTCAGTGGATGTTTAATTGACTTCAACAAAAGCAATGTCTCTTATTTCACATGTAAATGGTTTGAAAGCCAAATACTTGCTTCTAGAAAGCAGGGAAAATGTGTTGTCGGATTAAAAGCTATTCTCACACTATACATGGTTGTTTAGAAGACAAAACTTGCTGTTGAAGGAAAATTGGATACATAGTAATATATATCAAAGAAAAGTATAATTAAAAGGACAATGCCAGGAGTGACAGTTTAGCTGTTTAAATTGTCAAATTTTACTTTACTGACTTCAAACTGTTGTACTTAGAAAATTGCTGGAAAAACTGTGTTACTTTATCAGCAGTAAATGTTTACAGTGTTTTAGTTCTCCCATGCCCCTGCATATTTTTTTTGCCTAGCACTGGAGTTAAAATGGAGCTCTCATACCTGTTTTTCCAACACAACTTTCCATTTTCACTAGTCTTTATAAGGACACACTCTCTCAGGCAATGGATTTCAGTGATTTACACAGTGTTAGACCAAAAAGGGAAGAAATGTCTGTGTCTCCCAGAGCAGCCAGCACACTTTTAATCAAATATAGCTCATAAATCACATTTACAGCTTTCAGAGCTCAATCAATAGAATACTTTATAGTCTGTAACAAAATTTTCTGGAAAGAAGCAGAAGAGCAAGAGGGATGTAACTGAGGGACTGCACACATCTAGGCTCTGCATCCCGTCTCCTTTAAGGATTAAACTGACAATTTTAACAATGAGGGATCTGTCCCAGGACTTTAATGCATTTATAAGCAGTGCATAGTTGGCTGATAATGAAGCCTTCTAGGAGGTCACAATCAATAGTAACATAGCACAGCAAGTTTCCTGTTCGACTTTACCCTAGTTTGGTGACAATTATTAATACTTCTCTCATGTTCCACTTTACCCTAGTTTGGTGACAATTATTAATAATCTTCTCATCAAACTTTAGTTAAAGACTTCTGTTCTCATGGGCAGAACTTTTCATGGCTGTGCTAATGTCACATTATTAAATTTCTCTGAAGTTCTCTCCAAGTAAGTCACAGAATACCAAGGACTTCTCAGTGTTAATTCAGTTACATGTCTTCTTTAAATTTAATTTGCATATATAATATATCAGATTATTTATTAAGTGTTTAATTTGTATATACAATACTGAACAGTCTCCTTATATAAAACGTCAGGCAGAAAGCAGCCACCTATCAGAGGTGGAAACAGGGGCTGGCTTCTTGGGGAGAGTATAGGAACATTGCCAGGGCATGCAGGGGTGCAACTAGGAAGGCTAGAGCCCTTCTAGAATTACATTTAGCCAGGGATGTTAAGGACAGCAATAAGGCATTTTTCAAGTACATCAGCAGCAATAGGATGATGAGGGGTAATGTGGGCCTGCTGCTAAACACTGAGGTGCCCTGGTGTCTGAGGATGCAGAGAAGGCTGAAGTACTGAATGCCTTCTTTGCTTCAGTCTTTACGGCCAAGGCTGACCCTCAGGAAGCCCAGTCTGGCAAGGATAACAGGATGACCAGGACAGCAGAGGACTTGCCCTGGGTGGAAGAGGAAGAGGTTAAAGACTTGTTGGCCAAACTTAAGGCTCGTAAGTCAACAGGTCCTGATGGGATGCATCCTAGAGTGCTGCAAGAACTGGCTGATATGATTGCTAAGCCTCTCTCTATCATTTTTGAACAATCATGGAGGATGGGTGAGGTGCCTGAGGAGTGCAGAAAGGCCAATGTCACACCAGTCTTCAAACAGGGCAGGAAGGATGACCTAGGAAACTACAGGCCGGTCAGCCTCACCTCCATACCTGGAAAGATGATGGAACAACTCATCCTGAATGTTATCACTGAACATATGAAGGAAAAGATGGTTATCAGGGGGAGGCAACATGGCTTCACCAAGGGCAAATCCTGTTTGACCAACCTGATAGCCTTCTATGAGTGCATAACCAGCTGGCTAGATGAGGGGAAAGCAGTGGATGTCATCTACCTTGACTTCAGCAAGGCTTTTGACACTGTCTCCCATAACATCCTCATCAGAAAGCTCAAGCAGTGTGGCTTGGATGAGTGGACAATGAGGTGGATGGAGAGCTGGCTGAATGACAGAGCCCAGAGGGTGGTGATCAATGGCATAGAATCGAGTTGGAGGCCAGTGGAGTTCCAAAGGGATCAGTTCTGGGGCCAGTCTTGTTCAACGTCTTCATCAACGACCTGGATGAGGGGACAGAGTATACCCACAGCAAGTTCAGTGATGACACCAAACTGGGAGGACTGGCTGATTGCCCAGAAGGCTGTGCTGCCATTCAGCGGGATCTCAACCGGCTTGAGAGTTGGGCAGAGAGGAACCTCCTGAGGTTCAACAAGGACAAGTACAGAGTCCTACACCTGGGAAGGAACAACCCCATGCACCAGTACAGGCTGGGGGTTGAACTGCTGAAGAGCAGCTCTGCAGAGAGAGACCTGACAGTCCTGATTGATAATAAGCTAAATACAAGCCAGCAATTTGCCCTTTTGGCCAAGAAGGCCAATGGCATCCTGGGATGCATAAAAAAGAGTGTGGGCAGCAGGTCAAGGGAGGTTCTGCTCCCTCGTTACTCTGTCCTGGTGAGGTCTCATCTGGAGTCCTGTGTCCAGTTCTGGGCTCCTCAGCTCAAGAGGGACAGGGAAGTGCTGGAGAGAGTCCAGTGCAGGGACACCAAGATGATCAGGGGAATGGAACATCTTTCATATGAGGAAAGGCTGCAGGAACTGGGGTTGTTTAGTCTGGAGAAGAGGAGAGATCTTATTAACATTTGTAAATATCTGAAGCGTTGGTGTCAGGAGGTTGGGACATTCCTTTTTTCTATAGTAGCTAGCAACAGGACAAATGATAATGGGATGAAGCTGGAACACAAAAAGTTCCATTTAAATATAAGAAAAAACTATTTTACTGTGAGAGTGATGGAGCAGTGGAACAGGCTGCCCAGGGAGGTTGTAGAGTCTCCTTCCTTGGAGGTCTTCAAGACTTACCTGGACATGTTCCTATGCGACCTGATCTAGGTGACCCTGCTTCTGCAGGGGGATTGGACTAGATGATCTCTAAAGTTCCCTTCCAACCCCTACCATTCTATGATTCTATCATTCTGTGTCATAAAAATGACTGCATTACAAAAAACGTCATCTAGGGCTGACACACATACGTCAATACTAAGTTCTATAAATTACTGCTAAAACATACATGTAACTTACTAGATAGTTATCTCATAAATTTTAGAGTTTGCAATAGAGAATAAGAACTTAATCACATCATACTAGGTACTTCTTTAAAATGTGTAGCCTGCTCATTTCACTAATGGTAAAAATGCACTCAATGTAGTTCATATTCAATATTTATTTGATTTTTTTTTTTCCCTGGAACTGACATCACAAGAATTCTTACACTCTGTTGCTAAGAGCACAAATAACAAAATGTATTATCTCAAGCTCTTCAAGATCTAATGACAGCAGTTTTCATGAGATTATAAATGGATGCCTGCAGCTGTTTTATCAATATTCAAATTACACACATACTCCAGTGATACCAGGGAATGCTGGCTAAGTAACTTCTAAGTGATAGACTACTCAACAGCAAGTTTTCATTCAGATTAAAATCATCTTAATAGAGTTCAGACAGCTTTGCCTTTTATTCCTTTTTGAGACATCTGCAGAAAGTATTGGCAAATATCTGAATGATTCCAGGATTTGAAGACAGAAGACTAGAACATAGTGAACATTGAAGATGTGAAAGCTATTACCGGCTCTTACAGGATACAAAGGATAAAAATTAGAAAATAGAACTGATAGGTTAAGACTTTGAATTAAAATGCATTTCCATTATTACTTTCAAAAACTGAGGTGGAAATTGCTAATACAGACAGAAGACAAAGAAAGTGCTCTCATAGCTCAGAAGTCTATTCTCTTGCCAAACACAAATGACTTTTAAGATTAAATCTGTGAAGAATCATGTTGCCACTGATTTAAGACAGGCTAAAATAGGCTAAAAATATTAGATTAAGATCCTAGATGTGGCTGGAACTTTAATGGATTTAACACCAGTTTTAATCAAAATCTTCAATAATTTTACTTTAAAGGAAGGTGGGAGAAAACTGTTTGACATTAAAAGTTAAGTACATAGAAGCCAAATAATCTTTGACCAAATTAAATACAAAATTGCTCTATATCAGTTGTAATAAACTCTCCAAGATGAAAAGTACGAAGATCTCACTAGTATCAGAAATGGCCTGAGGTATCTCCAGAAGCAACATGAAAAGTATTTCGTATTCTGATGAAGAAAAGTGAATCTGTTTGTAAAGCCTGTGAAAGGTTGTCTGTTATTTATAGGACTTCTTTATTTTGTGACCAGAGATTCAGGTTGAACAGGAGGATACTGAGGAGGGGAGCTGAAAGGTCTTAAAGTCTAGAAACTGCTGATTTGACATCCTGCTTGACATCTGTATTTTAGGAGCTAATCAACATCTAAAGCTAAGTCCAGGTCTTTAAAAGATGTATGGAGTTTTTGATTTCTCTCGTATGGTATGAGGAGAGTATGTCTGCTGAAGTTTTCTACTGCAATGTTCTGCAGACCTGATGGATGAGTCATGGCAAATATGGTCTAGTGATCAGGTTCCAGGCAAAGCATCTTCTTGTAGATGGAGCGTACAGCCTGGAATAAAATTATCATATTTTTCTATTTTCTGTCATACTCGGAAACCTCTGACATATAGCCATATATGAAAATGTAAGCAATAATGTCTTTCTGGTATACCAGGGACAGCAATTGGATGAACATAGAGAGGCCTGTCTGCATGATCTTGTGCAGAAAAATACTAACTCAGTTTCTATTCAAAGTTGGCAGTGCATGAATCATATCTGGTCTATAAGGCATGATGCTGCCCTGATGCACACAGATGGTAGTAATTTTCCCGAATGTGTGAATTCTCATGCTAATAAAATTACGCTATATTTGATTTCTTCACACACTCCTTCAAGACCAGTTATTTCTCAGATGAAGTTAGTGCATGACCATCTGTCACTGATCATGAAGCCATACACAGAGTGGAGCAATCATACTGCATCTGGTCAAAATATAATTCAAAAGGCCAAATGTGTATCCAAAAATGGATACAGAATTTGTAATATGGTATGATAAAAGTTATCATGTCGTGAAACAGACGTACATCCTGGCAAGGCAAGTAATACTTATACTATGGGGCCTCGATTTTCTTCAGATTGTAAGATTCTGAAATCTGTACCAAACCAGATAAACTCTGAAATTAGATATTTCTCAAAAAAAAAGAAAATAAATTAAAAAAAAAAATCACAAATCAGAGTTACTGTATTCAACATGTTTAGAAACCTGTATGTTGAATATCTAACTTACAAGAGCATGTTTTCTCTTGTATCAGAAAATCTCCAAGGAAAACTACACCAAGATAAAGTGGTTTTTTTTTTAAATTGTATCTGCAACTGATTCCACTAAAATGGAAGGAAATTGCTTTTATGTAATTGTGAGACTGACAGGCATATTTTTTTATTAATAAAAAATAGGATTTGTTGCCAAGAACAAATTATGGATGGTTGATGTATGTTGACAGTAGTGATAAAGAAAAATACATATTTTGATATCTTTTTCCCACTTGTTCAGTGCAAATGAATTCTCAAGTTTCTTTGGCACATTAATGTATTGAGTTTTCAAATCCAGAAAAGATTCCCCTTGAGGAAAGAAATTTTTTTCTGGGAAAAGACGAACCCCCCTGCCAAAAAAAAAAATCACTGATAGCATACACCTGCCTGTTTCAGAGAAACAAAATTAAAACTTTGTGTTCTAGTCTTAAATACTGAGCTTTAACACAGAACTGCCTGCATCCACGGTCTAAGGTTTCTATTCTCATTAAAGATGGTTGATTCAGCCTATGAAAACAACCTCTGGTTGATCTAGTGTTCTTTGGCAGAAAATATGATTTTGGAATTTACCTTTGTGGGACATGCTGTTAGATATATTTCATTTAATATGTGAAACCTGCCTAGAGTACCAGCGAATTCATTGCGCTCCATGCTGTTTATGATACTGTATTAGCCTTCAAAGGCAGGTAATCTGAATTATTAGGCATTCTATAATTCGAATAGGACATAAATACGGACCTCCTTTAGGAAGCCCTGGAAATCTTAAAGAGCATTTAGATTAAGAACAGAAGAGTGAATTCTTACTTGGCAAGTAGAATTACATTGTTATGATCCTACAAAAACTGCAGAAGAATTTACAGCAAGAATTGCAGTGTGGGAATAGAAGTCCAAGGTCATACAGTGAATCTGAGACTAATTCAAGAATATAGAACAGTCTGATCTTTAGTCTCCTGTGCTGTTTAACAGTAACTGCATCTCTGACAAGCACAGAACTTGTCAGACAACAATAGAAAAAAATACATCAGTAACTGGGATATCAGTTTCTTGCAGAGTGTACAGAGATGCTTCTGGCATGCTGAAGTACTTTCCCTAAACTGCTCCCAGGAATAGGCTTTTGCTCTGCTAAATTATTGTATGTTTACTTTGGGAGTGGAGGCAGGGATGCTCTTTTCACTTCCTTATCTGATTTTTCTTTCTTCCCTCAAATGCACTCTGTGTTGACTAAGAATCAGTCACATTCTTTGATTTGTGACAGTCTATTTTACTTTTCTTTCAGTGTATTTGGCTTTGTTATTTCTTCCCTTACACTGAACATTGTCTGTGCAAGTACCTCATCTACTGTAGCCATGAAAAAACTGAAGAGTTGGCTCCAGGAAACTAATTCTGAAAAGCTTCATAACGTCACCTTGATCCAAGACATATCTTTTTCAAGTCAAGCTCTCTGAAAACTAATCCATATCTGTGCTCCACCTTGATAAGGGTTTTTCTTTGCTACCTCCAATTCAGCTTTATTATCCATTATGTACTGTCAAAGAAAACCATTCCTGTGGTCTTGCTAGAGTGATTCAGGCCATCTCAGAATATATATATATATCTTATTATTCCTCCTTAAAACCTTTCCTCCTTTTCTTTACTCTTTACTATCCCTTTACTCAGATCTACAAGAGTAGATCTGATGTGACATGTGCACCAAGCTAAGCTGAGTGGTGTATTGTGTTCTCTGATATATCATATATGTAATGGTCCAGTGGTCACAAAAGCAATGAAAATAAGCAGCAGGCTATTTCAGATTTTGAGAAGGGCTCATGGAACCAGCAGAAAGACACAAAACACAGGCCATAGGTTTTGTGGTTAAAGATAGGTTGAGTAAAGCACGGTAATTTCTAATGTCAAATTGTAACACGAGTATTTGGATGTACTTTCTGAAATAATATCTGGCTGATAGCCGTGAACTTATTCAGCTCTTTAGTCAAACTATCCAAACATTTTCTAACATTCCCTCTTTAGGTAACCAGTATGTTGACAAAATTTCAGCCCCAAATTTTCATGAAGTTTCCCATTTCACTGGCAGCCCAGTCTATTAATTTTGAAGATCACAATGGCTGCTAATTCTATTAAGCCTCGTGCTCTTTATGATGTTATAAGGATCTGAATGATCAACTGATTCCAAGATGAGAAAAGGAATTAAATAAGGACCTCGCAACACTTCATAGTGAAGTATTGTTTGCAAAAATTACTGGTTTAACTTTACTCATACTATTGTCCAAAGAACTTTAAGGGCAAAAGACGCAATGTTAATATTTGCAGACATTCTAAAGATACTTGAAGGTTAACTTTTTAACAGTTTTACTGTCATCATTATTCTTCTGAGTAGTTATTAAATAATAACTGGAAGCAACAGAAATAAAGATTTGCTTTTTACCCTAAAGGAAGAAAACTCATAGCTTGGCCTTTATTCAGTGATGACAATAGGGAAATATTCATACTTTTAAAGGAAAAAGTCTGAATTGGACTCAGTTGGACTAAATATGACTGGCTGCAAAATTGCACCTAGATTTCTACCAAGACATAATTTAATTCAGAGTTTGTTTAGTAAGTATTAGCAAATTTTTGAAGTTATTGCATGCTATGGGGGTTACCACAACCACCTTTTGCAACAGCCACCATGAGTGCCGTTACCATAGAATGCAACTCCTGCTGACTCACGGGAAATGAGCAGATTAGTGTAAACCAATGCTGTTCTAGGTGAGCAAGTTGAGTAGCTGCTACATGGCTCTGACCACCTCACAGAACAATATTGTAGATGGTACACAATGTACTTGCACATGCTTTACTGTATCTGTAAATTTAACTTGAAGCTAAACTGGTTTGGATTAGAAATCAGAAATGTTTTCCCCATAACTGGAGTACAGACAGAGTAACAGTGGGCAAGTACTTTACAGAAAGAATCCCCTTCCATTTGAGCAAGGACTGAAAACCCTCAGACCAGGTCTCCCTTCTTTTTGGTAGACTCTCATACATGTAAGAGTGACAAATACAAAGAGATGTTAAAAATGTCCCTATCTTTATACTGTGACTTATAGAAAAGGAGTTGCAGAATGAGTTGCCTTCTGTTTTATTCACATTGCACTGACGGAAGCTGGCCAGTTGTGAAGCACCGTAACAGTTACAATAAAAAAACAGAGAGAATAAACAAATGAGGAAGGGTGGCAGGAAAATAGACAAAACCATTACAAAGTTAAAAAATAGTGTTTCTATATGTTTTTTGTGTATTATACACATGCAGTTTATCAGTCTTTGGAGGAATAAATCTGGAAAAGAAATAAAGACATAATTTGTTGTTGCATTGTCTGTAACAATGTTAAGAAAGAAAAGAAGAAACAGTGTTGTTCAGGTTTAGTAAGAAGCGTTTCTGTTATTAGCAAAGACATTGCTTTTAATGATATTTCACAGCATTTCTATAGATGTCTTCAGCATTTTTCTCCCTCACCTTTAATTTTTTGGCAGACATTGTCTGATTATATATTCTCCTAAAGACTCACGAGTAAAAAGAGGGAAGTCAGTTTGTTAGGAGAGCATCTTTTATAGCAGAAAGTGAAAATAACTGTGTTATGAGAAAAAATTCATGGCATAGATAAATGAAGAACTTAAAAAAATTCTAATGTCATGCACAGTGACTAAGCCTTATTGATTATTAGGAGTAAGCTTCACAACTACTTAGAGTTAGAGTCCTACATACTTTTTGGCAAGATGCTTATGTGAAAAATAAATCATAGCAATATAATAGTACAGTATTAATCTGTTGCTTCTGAAACTGTGACAACTCAGCAGGATTTCAGTGTACCAATAGTGGAGCCAGAAGGAGGAATGAAGAATGTCTCTGTTCTGGAAATGAAGAAAATGTATGATGTATTTTCAGAGGTAACAGAAAATGTAGAGAAATGCAGAGGTTGGTAAGATCTCTTCTGAAGCCTCGTGTTAACAACAAAGTAATAGACTGCCTCTGAAATGAGATAAGATGATAATATTAAAAGTAAAAATAATTTGTACAAATGTCAAGCATAAAATATTAGTTTATTTCTTCAAATATTTATGAGTTTTTATTAGCACTGTCTGTGTCCAAGATTTTTTCTTTTTTCATGTGAGATCCCTTCAGCTGGATTGAGTGAATATCTCTGTTTGTAACTCCTCATTTCATTTCACTTTTTGAGATTGGCATTTCAAGAATATTTTCACTGTTGAGCTGCCCTATCATGCAACCTCAGAAATCTATCTTGACTGCTGTTAAGTGTCACAGTAGTAGTTTGTTCATCCTGCTCCTCCATCTTTTCTTGAAGTGTCATCAACTTTTTCACATGTTTAACAGGGACCAAAGGCTTCATCACCTTGTTCAAATGCCTGTATCTCATTGAAACTGACTTGTTTCCATTTTACAAACAAAACAAAATGACAAGGGTGATATTTGCATCAAACATGTTTTGAGCCAATATTTTGGATCACAATACTCTGTTTTGACAAAATTCATTATTACTGTTCCTTTTAAGTCTTTTTTTCTCCCCAGCATTTCCAGATGAATTTCAGATCCTCAAGCATCAGCATCTCGATTATTCATGGAAATTTTCAGACTTTATTCTGAATTTCTTCCCTTTATTCTCAACTGCACACAAGTTGATCTCCAGAAATGTCAAAAAATGGGAGAATGATCTGATTGTCTAGAAACATGTTTTGTCTTATAATTTCCTGTCTTGTGTCTGTCTGGATTAATCTTTAAAGGAAGACATTTATGCAGTCCGTTGGATTTCAGCAATGAGTGAAATATCCCTTTATACTTGATTTTTTTTAATGCATGGAAATATTTGATTTTCTGCACCTTTTCTATGCATCAATATTTTTATTAGTGATTTAAAATACTTTTATATCAAAGGCAGAAGTAATATAATAAGAGTTCTTATAAGAATCTCCAGGAAAGCAGAGGATTACATATTGATTTTATTGTGCTCTTAAGAAGGTATTTAACGAAGTACACACATATTTAGTAAGAATATTCCCATCTTATGAGAGTATTTTGGCTATTAAAATAACAACTCTATAATTTAAACCTCAGACTAACCTGCAGTGATAAACCTTTTCTGTGCTGCAAAAGAAAAACCCAATAGGATACTCTCTTTTATACTCAAAAGTGTATGTGAAGAGACAGGTGCCCAACAGGGACTAGACTTCTGCTCTTAAAGTCTAAAAGAAATTCTAAATGCTGTACTTTGTCACTACATACATATTTTACTGATATAATGTTTTGGTTGATTTACGCTCTTTGCAGAAGTTCACCAGTTGCTGAAACAAATTGTTCATATGAATAAAAAGAATCACATCAGTTATGATTATTTCGATACTATGGTATTAAGAATAATGTCAAGTGTTGGAAAACAATTTTGAAAGTCAGATGAATCTGTAGTTTTCCACTACAATTGGTGAAGGTTAGTGGGATGCTTAACTTTATTTTCTTGGGTTTATTTCCCATATTTGCGTATTTTCTATTGTATGCAATATGCAAGAGTTTTTTATTATTTAGTTATAATGCAGTGGTTTTATTTTGTCTTTTATAGGGCTAAAAAATTCATTAAGGAAAATTATTTATACAGGCCAATGCAATTCATGTAGGAAAATTGTTTTAACTTATGCAAATTTCTGTCTTAAATATGAATCTGATAGAGAGTAGGAATCTGACAGTACTTTGAATTTCTCTTTGAGCAATGCCTCAACTCTTTTCTCTGTTTGATGTAGTCAATATTTTCAGTATTTCCACTGAAACACAGGAGGACTCTACATGCTTCAAAGCTTTCAAACCTCTCACACGTTCTGCACATAACGGATCTACATGCACATAGAGTGTAAGTATGTAAGTATATTATACTACTAGGAAATACATCTTTCAGATCCTGAATTTCCTAGGTTCCTAAAAATAGCTAAATAACTAAAGTGTTTTTGCTGTATAATTACTTGCCTATTTTGTCACGATTTTACTACTAAAATATAAAGAAATTATAATGGTGGAAAGAAAAATTGGCTTTGTGTATTATATAAGTGAAGCTGACTTCCTCAAAGGGAGGTTTCCTGTCTTGAGTAGCCTCAAAGCATTGAGTTGCTATCATTTATATGGTAAATTTTCCTCCACTTTAAACAACAATAGCTTGAGATTTTGTGTAAACACAAACACCAGCGTTCTGTGAAGACTTATGAAAAGACACATAAGACATTCTTGATTAGAAATAATGTAGGGTTTCATGCAAATGTCAGGGTTTCATACTTAGGCCAGGAAGAGCAAGGCCATTTCTCCTGCAACCACATTATGTAAGTAGCAAGTGTCCTCTCAGAATGAGCACTCACTTTGGAAAGTGACATGAAAGGATTTGCCAGTCAGCATAGCCCTGAGTAGAATGCTTTAGTAAGGTCCCTAGAGAATCCTGATGTTCACAGTCTCAGCTAGCAGAACCTCCTGAAAGTATTCTGGGAGTGGACTGGCAGCTGCAAACCTTTGTATCCAGGCATGAAATAACAAAATTTCAAGCTAGCACAATATACTGTCACTCTAACTTGGTAAGATAGCTAATTTAATTGTTAAAGGACTTAACTAACTACTATTTATTCTATGCCTTAAAAACAATCCGTTTTCTGTCTCTTTCTTACAGCCTACATAATAAAGCTCAAAGACATTATTTAATTCTTCACCTGCTTTATTACAGTATACGGTATTTCCTGTGGAAGAATGTAAATGATTCAAGCTCACAAAATAAGCATTGCCATACTGCCTGGGGAGACACAAAACATTTCTGCAGATGACTTGATTATCAGCAAATTAGTACCAACGGAACAAATGGCAGCAATTCACGTGTTGCTGAGAGAAGGTATTTCCAGAAAATGTCATGAAAAGTAAAGCAAGGAAAAAAGCAAGTATTTATTACCTATGCCACAGTGGTTATCTTTGAATGCAATATGACTCAAAGGATCTGGGAGATTAGTGACTGAATAGGTCTCAAAGTTTAGAGACAATTTTTATACCGACATTTTCAAGCAGAAAATAAGGGGAGGAGTGCTCGTTCCCCACAAGTTCTAAACTAGCCATTATTTTACTGTTATCTGTACTTGTCAAAAGTAGTGTAATCAAATGGTTTCATTTCTCCTAAAGATGACTATTACAAGGAAAGTTTCATCCACATTAATGACATGAAATAATGATTCAGATGCCTAAAGCTACACATACTAAAATGCCAGGTCTGATCTACACAAGGATATAAAGAGATGTCTACTATCTTCACCAATTGTTTTTCTCAGAAGTAAAAGGTTAACTTCTTAAAAAGGACTTACCCATGCAAGCCTTTATAACAAAATGTTACAGCTATTGTATTTTTCCTATCCAAAAGAAAAAAAAAATCTTTAAACAATACTTAACCCCTTTAATACCTTCCTGCATCTTCCATATACACCACTGTGAAGTGATAACTTGTGTGATTAAGATCACATTTTAATCCATGACATTTGAGCCATATGATAAATAGATACATATCTGTAGTTTAAATACTAAGTACCATTTTTCAGCTGTGCTTTGAAGTCTGATAGAACCTCTTGCTAAGAAATCAAAATCATGGAGGTAACAAGAGAAGAAAGATTTGTTTCTCACTGTTTCATCATGTATGTGTGTATGATACAGAAATGGGGCAGTAAGGTAGTATGAGGTATTAACAAGTTACAAATCATAAGGTTTTCCTAGTCTTAATCAAAGTGCAAGACTATATCCATGACTGAAAGTGAAGAGAATATTAGAGTTAATTTAGATAATTCCTTTTTCTGTTGCTCATTATAATAGTGCTTCTGGTGAATTTTATTGCGTTAAGTAAACCGTTTGGGAATGGCGAGCTACTTCCTACACACAACTTTACAATTTCTGTAATGTCAACTAGTGTATCAAAGCCAATGTACAGTGCACTTCTGGCTGAATATTTCATTTTTCTTAACTAGCCTACTGTGGTTTTAATTTTCAGTTAGCCTCTAAAAAACATTCTAAAGCTACAGAGTAAATTTATTCTTTTTTTCTTTCTTTTTTTTTTTTTTTTTCAAATCTATCCCAAAAGCTAATACATGTGAAAGCTTTATATGTAGAAATAAATGTATTTTATGGGAAATCAGTATAGTTCAAGAGTTTAGACATTGGCTCTAACTTGTGACATCAAGTTAGTATGCACAGTTTCCCTGCCTCACCCACAGCTCTTTATATGATTCCCAATTTCTAATCCTTTTTGATGGAAATTATCACAGGCTTGATTTAAATCATACATATACCATATAAACATTGTTAAGGACAGAAAAAGATCTATGACCTATTAGAGACATGAGACTGTATGCTTCTGTTTATGGTAGAAATCAGAGAAATTGGAATAACTACATTTATTTTAAAAACCAAATATATAGAAACAAGAAAAAAAGTCAGAGATAAATGATACTAGACAATGACAGAAGTTAGAAATGTTATTTCAGAGCAATAGCTAGAAAAGCTGCTACTTGCAGAAACTTTTGATGTTCAGAAGAATATTATCAAGTACTACTCAATAAATCAAGAATTCAACAAGTATCCTAGGGAACAAATGTAGCAAATTCTCCAGGTGAGACTGTTGCAAGTTAAATGACTGTAACAGCCTCTCATTTTACTCCTACTTTTACAGCTTTGTGGAAGGACTTGACCTTTAAGTAATGTACAGAATATACACAGGAAACATATCAAATGAAACAGATTTCCTGTTTTTGACATATGACATTTGAATATTCTTTTTATTGAACAATTTATTAAACATTTAGAGAATACTAAAATTTTTTGAGACTTTAAAAATGTTAATCTTATAATTAACAGTCAGGGACATACTTCCTTGTACATGCAAGACAGTGATTTAACAAACCTATCACTATGAATTTTACAGTAATAGACAAGCATCTATCTTCATGCTAATGCAGCGTTAGTATTTTTCCACTTGTGTTTTGGAATCTCACAAGGAGGCAGATACCACAGTTTAAATAATAAATAATTGTTTCAAGGAGAAAATAACAATGCATTTCGTGTTGTAATCAAAAAGCCTTTTTTGCCTAGAGTACACTATTTACTCTTAACTGTCTACGCAATCCTCCCTTTCTATGGTATGACCTAGTAGTCACTGCTCAGAAATAGATTCAGTTTCCATTGGCAGCAAGTTTTCTATGCTGCATTTAAAGTTAGAGCAGGTTTGTTTTGCTTTTTTTTTTAAATAATACTTGTAGCAACTTTTCATTCCTAGATAATTTTGGTAATTTATAGTAAAAAAGGAAAATATTGAAAGCAGTTTTGAAGGGAGTTGAGGCTTCAAATTGTTGCACATATATGCTTTAAACTAAATCCTCACTTTGCATACTTCAATATACATTCAATGTTATTACCTTCAATTTGACTTCAGAAAAAACACCAGTTCATGTCCATAATTTTCTATTTCCTTAGAAAAATGGAGATTGATTTCCACTTTTCAAAACTGTCATTTAAGCACATTTTGGATTTCAGAGATATCTGATTCTTTACAGTAAATACACTATATATTTAAATAAACTGTCTTGCCCTAGTATAACTATAATGACAGTTCAGCCTGAATTTCTGGTGAGGGCAGAACAAGCTGCTGGAGTTTATTAGTTACTAAGCAATCAAATAGGTAAATGCAATATTTCGTATAATAAAACACTATCAAGTTGCATCACATAACTGAGATAATGACATTTACTTGCTTTCCCTCAGGAAGGTGGTTGTATGTGCTGTCAGAAATACACAGCTGGTAAGAAACTAAATGGTGTATGTTAATCTAAATATGAAATAAACAAATGCACACATTCTAATGAAGCCAAGATGCCTACATAGGGTTTGCATATAAGACCCCATGACACATCATGTTGCGTGTTACTGTACCAGTTGAGTGTATGATATATATTCGTGATGAAATTCAGTGAAGATCACTAAGATGATTAATAAGTACATATTACTGAAATGTACAGGTATATGTTAAAGCATGATTAGAACAGATCATGGCTATTTTTAAGGAATCAAAGACAATTTTCTTGACTGGAACAAGGTTTCTGGATTGCATACTTGATAATTTACTTTCTCCCTTGCAATGTCTGTAGTAAATAATTATAAAATGATTACACATGCCCTTATCTCCTGTAATTAGGAGTTCTTTCCAGACATCATGAAGAACTGGTCCCTGAATATCAAAGGTTTATAATGATAGTTCAGTCAGGCAATTTCTGGTCTCATTACACTAAATTATCAATCTCTTTCAAACATTAGGATTAAATAAAATCACATTATGCTTCAGTTATTTCTCAGCTGCTAAGTAGAGGATACATCAACTCTGATCCTGATCTATATACACATGCAATGTGACAGCACATGCCCCGGGTTGTAGCTGCCCCAGTGAGCTGTCGATAAGCCCATCACATACTGCAGCCCTGGCTGACCCAGAAGTGCTAAGTGCAAAGGCGGCTGTTCCTTGTATTGATGATGGGATTGTAGAGGGTAAAAGCAGAACTCTGCAAAAAGAAGAACGCTTTAATTCATCTTTTCACAAAGGGAAAAAAGAAGATAAGTGTTCCTCTTCCAGTGACAGAACTATTAAAAGATATCCTATGCAGAAAAATGGATCACTGTTAAAATCTCATTGTCAAGCATGCCTGAAAGCATCAGCAGAGCAAATGGCATCTCTTCCAAGTTTAAAAAAACCCCACAAGATATCTCATGGAAACTAGACATTCAACTGTTAAAAGTATGATATGACTATACAGCTGAGGTCCTATTCTCAAAAAGGAGCTACATGATCCAGGACTTTTTTTTCTTTGCAACCTTGTATTCTGATTTTATTGACTGGAATTGTTACCAGTGTGTTTAATGCAGGATGCTGCAGTCCTCATCATCAGAGATTTGGTTACAGCTGCAACTTACTATAACAGTTTCCCGCTTTTAATTTGCTCTTCAGGTAGTCATGACTCGGTCCTATTTTCACACAATATTTTTGAAACAAAGTTACAGAAAGAGAGAGAAGGGGACCTTTTACACAGGTAAGATAAACACATGAAGTTCTCTTGAAAATGTAGTTGGAAGATAGTCAACTCATTCCATTGAATTGATTCAATAGGCCTGTACTAGTTAGGCTTTAAAGGAGAAAATGGCTTAGGAAGATGAATAGACTGAAATGTACTTCTTTGTCACAGGGAGGTAAGTATTCAGCCAAGATTTCTCAAAGAGATTAAATTTTTTCAAAATTCTATTCAAATTATAATTAATATTCATTTAACTAATTTGTGTATTACAAGTAATGTTTATATAACAGAAGCACAAATGAACCACATATTAAAAAAAGCCTTTTTGAACAAAGAACCAGGAACAGTGCTGAAAAAAGAATAATCTGCAGAAATGGAATATACATAATCTTTTGAGAAAGTCTTACTATTTTCAAAAGTTAACTTTCTTCTGTCCCATAAATACTGGGTTGCAAACATGCATTAACACCATGCACAACAATTTGCACAACTAATATTTTTGTTTTCATTAGCTCAAGCCCACCCCTCATACTATCGTGCCTGACTGATATCACCCATCTTACCCTCCAATTATTCTAAATACACTAATGACCTACTCTGGAGTGACCAACAGTAACTGAAATGGAAAGCAGAGAAACATGATGACCATTACTTCTTCCCCTTTTCCTGCTCCAAGGAAGTATAAGATTTGCATTTCACAACTAATAGAGAAAGAAGGAACCACAGTTACCTTTTTCGCAGAACCGACCAGTGAAGTGCAGTGGGCAGTCGCACTGAAATGAGGTGGCCCCAGTGGGCAGAGAGAGAGGATGACAAGTCCCTCCGTTACGGCAGATTCCTTCCTGACATACAGATGGCAATTGAGGGAAAATCTGAGAGGGTACAACAGGCTCAGGCAACTCAGGCATGGCAGAAGAAACCATAGGGAATGCTGTTGATAGATGTATGGGTACAGGAATACTGAAAGAATAGAGACAACACATCAAAACAAAAAAATCGTGACATCAAATTTTGCCATTACAGCTTCATTTAAAAACTGTAGTTTGGTTTTACTTATTTATTTAGAAGTTCAGATCATATTTAACAAAGTGTGAGTTCCTTAGCAATTCCCCATCCTGAAATCTAACAAAAACATAATCAAGGCATTTTTCCTTTCAAGGGAATAAGAAATAACCTCCATGCATGCAGCACAGTTTGTATGTGCTCTCATACTTCATTTTCTGGTGGATGTCAACAATAGAGTGATAAATACATACAGGCCAATATTATAAAATATTTTATTTATTATAATCACATAAGGCTGTTCTAGGAGATGACTTCCATAGGAGTAGATTGAGCAGGTGTGTGCAGGAGGAAAATGCTGTAGTACAGCATTATAGTATCTTTTAATTCCTAGAAATAAGAGTGTGTGTGTGTGTGTGGGGGGAAAGGTTTTGTTTGATTTGTTTTCATTTTTTCCATAATTTTTTTTTTGTTTGGAGTAAAATTATTTTTCTCTTCTCAGTGTTTGAGCTCTCACATTATCTATTAGACTGACAGGTTAATAAGTTTCCTAATATTAATTATTTCCTATTTCAAAATTGCTAGAAATTAGTTTGCAATACCACCTGTTTGTCCTAATTATCAGTTCTGTTTAATATTGCTTTTTGTTTCATCCAAAGCACCAAACTTGTGACTCACTAAAAATATAAATTGAGGGCTATTGCTTTGTGTAATAGAACACCCAACAAAAACTAAACAAAACTTGGGGAGGAATCAAGGCACAAGCTAAGCTCTCGCTCCTAGCTATTAGTAAGACCCTTTCTCTAATGACAGATAATCCTATAGGTAATCATTGCAAAATTTACTTCTTAGAACTGGTCACAGTTTCTGTCAGAGGTAGAATACTGAATGGAAAGGATATCTGCCTGACCGTCAACTTCTGTTGTATCTGCTGGAAGCACCAATTTCCAGCTGTGGATATTTTACATCCCCTTTGTGATAGGAAGCTATTATTTTTTTCTCTGTAATAATATCACAGAAGTTTACTTCAAATGAAATCTTAGGAGCCCAAGTAATACAACCGCGCTTCATTTTTTGGTTGACATTCTAATCTGCAGAGAAGAATGAAATTAAAGTTCCTTGGCAGGTTGATTTGTCCCCAGTTCAGCTGCTAGTCTTTTGCAGGGTGTCAGTCTTTGCAGTATTGTTCTGGAGGTTTTGCATCTAGATGTTGCTTGACTGATTAAGTTCCAGCACCTGTTTCAGACACCCTGAAGCTTGCTGCCCTACTGCAAAAGCAAAGAGTTTGCCTGGTCTCGTTAGTGGGGTAAAAGTCTGCAGCTGCACTCACAAGCTGTTCAAACTGCTGCTGTGAATAAGTAATGACCTCGTCTCAGCGCACTTTAACTAGAGCATTTTTTTGAATAAAAAGTTGGGAAGCATTTAAAGTAATTTAGTAACTGAGGTGTTAGAAGTTCTGACAGAGTGTAACAAAAATAAATCAGGCAAAACTTGATTCACTAGTACTGCACAACAAGGCCACAATTTTCTGGGTTTTTTCCTTTTCAATTTCCCAGCCTGTCACAGCCTCTCAGGTCAATAATGCACACCAAGACTTTCTAACTTGCTGCAAGCATCAACACATTGTTTTTAATCTCAAGATGAGCTCAAACAGCTGAGTTTTAAAGGCCTGCAACCTTGTGTTTCATAGCTGAGTGTATGTCAGTTTGAAATGCTTGTCTAAATATAGATGTCAATACAATTTGAAGTCTTGTTTATTTTATATTACATTCTTTACCACTCAAGGAGATGTATGATCAACTGAATGGCAGGAATACACCAGTTAGGGATCATTCTCGATGTTTAGTTGTTAAACCAAAATCACACATACCCTAACCAACTGTGCTTCCCCCTTCCCTATGCTCTCCTCTCTTCAAAAAGAGCTGGCAACTACTACTGTGTAGATTTAGGGGCACTGTGGGTTAAAATGTTAAAACATCTGAGAGGCCCCAGCTATGCCTTTACCTGGCAATGCAGGGGCTGAGCTGGGTGGTGTTGTTTTAACCCCAGTGCTGGGGCCGATGACTGGGGTTAAGGGAGCTGGGACTTTTCAACCTGGCGAAGGGAAGGCTCAGGGGGGGTTTAGTCAATTTGTATAAATCCCTGAGGGGGGTGGAAAGTGCAATGATTGTGTTTTATCTCAATATCAATAAAGCATCTGACACTGTCTCCCACAGCATCCTTGTGACAAAACTGAGAAAGTGTGGGCTGGATGATCAGGTTGTGAGGTGGATTGTGAACTGGTTAAAGGGAAGAAGGTAGAGAGTTGTGATCAACGAGGCAGGGTCTAGTTGGAGGCCTGTGCCTATGTCTAGTGGAGTCCCTCAGGGGTTGGTGCTGGGACCAGTACTGTTCATTAATCTATTCCTTAATGACCTTAATGACGGAACAGAGGGCATTATCAGGAAGTTTGCTGATGATACTAAACTAAGGGGAGTGGCTGACATACCAGAAGGCTGTGCTGCCATCCAACGAGACCTGGACAGGCCGGAGAGTTGGGCACAGAGAAATCTAATGAAATTCAACAAGGGCAAGTGTAGAGTCTTGCATCTGGGAAAGAACAACCCCATGTACCAGTACAGGCTGGGGAAAGAACTGTTAGAGAGTAGTGCAGGGCAAGGAGACCTGGGGGTCCTGGTAGACAGCAGGATGATCACGAGCCAGCAATGTGTCCTTGTGGCCAAGAAAGACAATGGCATCCTGGGGTGGATTAGAAGGGCTGTGGGCAGTAGGTCAAGAGTGGTTCTCCTCCCCCTCTACTCTGCCCTCATGAGACCACATCTGGAATATTGTGTCCAGTTCTGGCCTGCTCAGTTCAAGAAGGACAGGGAGCTGCTGGAGAGAGGTCAGTGCAGGGCCACAAAGATGATGGAATGGAGCATCTCACTTATGATGAAAGGATGAGGGAGCCAGGGCAGTTTGGAGGACACTGAGAGGTGATCTCATTAATGTTTACATGTACTTAAAGGGTAGTTGTCAGGAGGATGGAGCCAGGCTGTTCTCAGTGATGTCCAATGATAGGACAAGGGACAATGGGTGCAAGCTGGAACATAAGAGGTTCCAAAGAAATACAAGGAAGAATTTCTTCACTGTGAGGGTGAGGGAGTGCTGGAACAGGCTGACCAGATGGGTTGTAGAGTCTCCTTCTCTGGGGACATTCAAAACACACCTGAATGAGTTCCTATGTGACTTACTCTATGTGATCCTGCTCTGGCAGGGGAGTTGGACTAGATGATCTTTTGAGGTCCTTGCCAGACCTTGAGATTCTGTGCTTCTGTGAAATGGAAAAGATGGAGCCAGACACTTCTTGCTGGTAGCCAGAGAAAGATTGTGGGGCAATAGACATAGGCTGAAATGCAATAAATTCCACCTAAATGTAAGTTGTTGGTTTTTTTATAGGGGTACTCTATCTGTATAATGAACTTCAAACTGAGACCTGTGAAGAGAGCAACTTGTTCTCCAAGTAATTCATTATCAGTCTGATGACAGTCATGTCTACAGAAGCATTCTGACATTTTCCCATGAAGCAGGTTGATGAGCCATGCAATGGCAAGGGAGTCCCATTGATATGATAACATCTCCACTTCCTGTATCTTCTGGTACTTACACACTTAACATTTTATTACTGAAGTAATGGATTTAGCCTTATCTGATATGAGTGAGATAAGGAAGTCTGTATTTTTAGCTTGTCAATTTGGGCTGGGAACCAACTGCTTTTGTGTGTACATACCATTATCCCTAGGTTGTGACAGAATATTATTTTAAGCAAATGTTTTAGAGTTTGGAGCCAAAAGGAAAGATTTTTTCAGGGGCATTTACATGCGTGGTAGAATATAATTTCAAAACATTATGAAACTGGTTGGTTTAAACAGGAATAAAAGACTAGTACCTTACATGTAATTTGGCAAGAATGAACAAAGCCTTTTAGAGGCTTTTTATTTCACTGTTTACAACCATATCAAGAAGAATACTTTAAATGGCATTTCACTGGTTTCAAAGAAGCCGCAGAACAGTGTATCTGTGCTTACCCTACTGGAGAAGCCACTTAAATCACTCAACACAGTAAACACGAAAACAACTTAAAAGAATACCAGAGAAGGATTATTTTTGTTCAGCAGTTTATACCTGAATCTTATTTCCTCACTATCGCAGCCTTTGTTTGGTGTGGAAGAATCAGGTGTCTGTTTTCCTAATACGACTTATAATCAGGTATGTCTCTTTAAAAAATTAAATTCTCAAATTATGTTCCAGGCTATGAGCCCAGCTTCTCCCTCCTACTAGGCACAACATTTGGTAGCAGATCTCAGTGATACTGTGGCTGCAGCTTTCCATTTAAAAAGTCGCAGTTGGTATAACATCATTTGCAACTGCTTTTGCACACACAGCATCTCATTTAATGGTGTGAACTCTTGGCAATGCAAATAATATATTCGACATACAATGCAGCTGAGGATGTGAGAATGCAATTAACGGATATAATGAAGTTTACAAATCTAAAGAAAAAATGCCGAACTGCAGGATGCATAGCAGTGCCAGACATATAAAGAAATGTCATGTATAGAAAGATAGGTGAAAGGGGAAAGAGGAAAAGGAAATACATGCACTGAGACATGTTCCTGTTCTGTTTACTTTAAAGCATGCAGATTCCATAGACTTTGCAACAGATAATATAACACAGAATGTGCAGCAACAATGCTTTATGTTGAAAGTTTAATAGCAAAAGCCTTCCTAAACAAGACATTAAAGTGAATTTTCCCATGATGATATTTGCAAAAAACCCTCTCAGTTCCTAAGTTTAGGACATGACAAATAATAGCTTTACTAGAATTGAATTTCTGTACCAAATCCAGTCCTTTTTTTACCTGGCTTGCTTGCACAAGAAAGTGAGAGTTGAATCTTTCAGTTGTTCACACTGATCTGGCTTGTCTTTGCTGTTTTGTAGCACGTCTTCTCCTCCCTTTTAAGCCCCTTTTGACCTTCAATCATCCAAACATTAAACTCAAAAGAAAGGAGAGTAATCAACTTTCTGAAGTTTAAGTTAGTTTTGAAATTGTCTGGACTTCATCTTTCTGATTTACATTTAGTCAATAGCCACAGTGAGAAAAATCTCTTCCCAGTTTAATCTTAGCTGCTGTTTAGAAAAATAACTCTTGAAATGCTTGAGAACTGCAAATTTTTGTTGATTTGTGCAATCACTTTTGTACCTTGAAACTAGTGGTTTTGAATGGGAAAAATGCTTTCATTCTCTCCTTGAAGATTCTCTCAGCAGATCAGAAGGATCGTTCTTTTAATGTGACACTGTACTTGTCCTTCTGAAAAGTCTCTGCAAGATCGGAATAGAACCATTCTGTCCCTATCCTAAATGGATGAGGAAATTGTACTGGATAAATTGAGTTCCTGTAACAGAGATGCTGTGTGAGCTATTTAAAAAATTCCAATATCTGAATGGAGTCACTACTGTTTACCAAAGTGTCATGGATTTGTGTGGAGCTGTTTCTAGTAATGGGGAAGAGGCTCTAAAGATGGCTCCTGTAGGAAGTTGCTCAAAATTTTCCCCTGTTCTAGCTCAGACATGGAAAAATACACTTTGTCTGTCTGGAACTTCAATGCACCTTTATTTTATTAAAGATAAATGCAGCTTTGAAGGTACGTACTTTGTTTTCAGATAACTCACGTAGGAGTAGTTTAGGCATCTAAATCATTTTCACAGACAGAGTCTTTAATCTCTTATTGCATTTATTTCCCCTTGTGCTGAAAATAGTTTTTGCCTACCTAATAGAAGCAGGGGAGGCCTATATTGCTTTATAAATATTAATTAAGACTGCTGGATAGAAAGCATTTTACTATTCAAAGAATATGTGAATGGAGAGAGATGGGAATATAAAAAAACATTCAGTACCACACATTATTGAAATTATTCTGAGAACTGGCCTGCAAGCAAGATGAGATAGACATGCAGAAATTACTAGCACAGAAAGAGTTAAAATACAGAATACTGTTATGCATTATCTAGTCTTTCTTCCAGACTTCATTTCTAATTATATCTTAATGTTGGAGAGTGGCTGGCATGCATAAACACAAACATCATTTATTCATCAGTAATTTGGCATTTAATTAAAATATTACTGCATTCACATTGTGTGCATAAAGAAGAATGTTGTAAATATCACAGGTCAAAAAATCCCTGTGATATCAACAGATAGAGTGAAAAAATATACTGCTGAAAACTTCCTAAATAGCATTTTACAAGGTAACAGCTAAGGAACTGAAATAATAAGCCTTTATGTGCATTACTTCTATGAAGAAAAAAAATATTTTATAGTCAATAAAGCTCACGTCACAGACAAGAGAGTGAACAGCCCACAGTGGATCTGTGTACTGGGATTTAATTAAGAATTGATGAGATAGCTTCTACCCTACTTGTTTCTCTCACACACTCTCTTATGCCCTTGTTCCAATCCATACCCCATTATGTTCACTAGGTTTTCACTTTCCTTCCCAGCAGGGAGGTTGTTCTTGGTCTAGGAAGACTGATTGGAAGTTCATGTTGATTCATACTAAGCCACTGCTCATAGTAACCAGTCTTATCCCTGTGCACCGCTGATATTGACCTTCATGCATCTTTCTCATCTTCAGCACTTTGCCCCACTTCTGGGATCTATCCTCCAGCCTGAACGTTAACTTCTTTCCTGGCCTGCTTCTTTTGTCTAAGACCACATGTTTTCATGATAGCCTCCTAAATAATGCTTTTATCTCATATATATTAATTGGAAGTTTCAGGATGTACTACTATTGTTTGATCCAGACATTAAAAAAAAAATACACAAAAAAAATACACAACCACCTCCTATTGATTTCAGCCATCAAGTAGGAGGAGAATTCTGTTTGAGAATTCAAAAGTTTAGTTTCCGTTATCTCTCTCTCTGTGTGTGTGTGTGTCTCCTTATCTACTGCCTGCTAATGTTGCAATTAATTTATTTTTTTTCCCTCCAACAGTATCGTACTTTAAAGTGCCCTAGTGTGGGAGGCAATGATGGTAGAGGTCTTTTCCCTCTTTCTCATATGAGAAAGTATGGAAATATACTATGCATTTCTTTATACGAAAAATTATGGAATATTTGTCTCTCATGCCATTGGAAAACTATTAGAATTTTTTTTTTGATAGCGAGGCCTCTCAATTTACTTGAGAGCAAATGAAAGACTGCAACGATGATAATGACAGTAGCAATAAGAATAATCAATAATAAAGTAATTAACGTGTTCAATACTTACGACCTCATGCTCAATAACCTTTTAGTTGCAAATTCTCAAAGACATTAAAATACCACTCAAATTTGACTTTTTACTCATAAATATTCGAAGAAATTTCTTCTGACAATAAACTCTAGGATAGAATTAATTTTGTCAAACGTTATCTAAGAGCTTGGAAACCTGCCTGAGCTGATCACCTTGGTTCTCCCTGTTGACAGTCTATATGCAGAGAGAGGCATCTCCAGTTCATTCAATTCTAAGAAAAAATACCATTTTTCTCCATTAACTAGAGATGAAACTGAACAAATTAACTCTGACAATGAGGACAAATTCCTACTTCTGCTCCCTATGTGACACTTAAAATCATTAATATTTTGATTATACAGATAAAAAACATCCTAAACCATTTTTAAGTATTCAAAATAGTGACTAAAATCATTCTCTATGAAACACATACCTTTCCAGTTTACTTCACTCTCTTACAATCTAAAGTGATCTTTCTTAAGTGAATATTTAAGTAATTTATTTTGGCAATGAAGAGACTAATATGAGTTCAATATTAGTAAGAGAATGTGACTGCAGCGTACGAAAATCTTAAAAGATACTGATAGCAACAGGTAGCATCAAGACTGAGAAGTTTCATTGTTAGCGTGAACAACTGTAAGAAAAGTGTAACAGTTCATAAACAAGAAATAAGGAAAGGAAACTCCAGATGTCTTGTCAGCAGATTTCTGTTTTTCCTTTCAGCTTGCAGAACAGCACTCAAAACTGCTCAAAAATCAAGATCAAATGCAGCAGAAAAACAACATGCCACTGCTCTGCACGAAACTACTCAGTTTTGGTTAAGATTGTAAATAAGTAAGCAGCTGCCTTTTCTCGACCAGGATTACTTAACAGAAAAATGGTGACAATCATAGAATCATAGAATGGTAGGGGTTGGAAGGGACCTTTAGAGATCTAGAGATCATCTAGTCCAACCCCCCTGCAGAAGCAGGGTCACCTACATCAGGTCACTGGAAAATGTCCAGGCAGGTCTTGAAGACCTCCAAGGAAGGAGACTCCACAACCCCTCTGGGCAGCCTGTCCCAGGGCTCCCTCACCCTCACAGTGAAATAGTTTTTTCTTATGTTTAAGTGGAACTTTTTGTGCTCCAGCTTCATCCCATTACCCCTTGTCCTGTTACTATCTACTATAGAAAAAAGGGATGTTCCAATCTCCTGACACCCACCCTTTAGATATTTATAAATGTTAATAAGATCACCCCTCAATCTCCTCTTTTCCAGACTAAACAGCCCCAGTTCCTGCAGCCTTTCCTCGTACGAAAGATGCTCCAGTCCCCTGATCATCTTGGTGGCCCTGCACTGGACTCTCTCCAGCAGTTCCCTGTCCCTCTTGAGCTGAGGAGCCCAGAACTGGACACAGGACTCCAGATGAGGCCTCACCAGGGCAGAGTAGAGAGGGAGCAGAACCTCCCTTGACCTGCAGGCCACACTATTTTTTATGCATCCCAGGATGCCATTGGCCTTCTTGGCCACGAGGGCACATTACTGGCTGATATTTAGCTTATTATCAATGGATTATTCATGCCCTCCCATCTTCTTATCAACCCCAAAACTGTCATGTGGCAAGATCACAGGGAGTCAGAGAACATATTGAACTGAAAGTATGTTTTATTTAAAATATCAGATGGTAAACTTGTTCTAGGGTAACATTTAAATAATTTCATGTTTTGCACCTATGGATCCTAAAAGCTTTTGTTTATCTTAACACTACCTGAACCCAAATGCTATGTCATTTGAGGTTTAAATACCTGGTTACAATTTGAGACTAGGCAGCACTAGTTCCCAAAAGTCACTGATCTTTCCAACTACTAAACAAGTTTCAAAGCTAGAGACATGAAGAAACTTGACGCAAAACTGGGAGAATGCTCTCAATGTCACAGTGAAGATTTATCGTTTAAATTGCCATTTTCTGCCATTCTTTCTTCAGTAACTTTACGTCATGAAGGGCATCTGTATTTAAAGCATCAATTTAAAACAATTTAATAGGGTCATTATTTCAAAGCAGGTCAGATTCATGAATATCTGCCAAATCTTCATAACTGTATCAACAGAAGAAACTTTTTATGAAAGCTATAGTCTGAATGCAATCAGGAGGTTAAAAGATATGAGAGTACTTTATTGTGCTTACCTTCTTTCTTTTATTTTTTAAAAAATACTCTCTTGTTTTCCTTGTTAAAAATGTAGACAACTCATTTAGAATTCAAGACTGAAAATGTCTAAACTTTTGATTTAAATAATAAAAATAAATGCCATCATGGTAAATAGATTGTGCACTGCAATTTGCAAAGGGCTATGGGGGCTTAGGAGGTGCAAATATACCTTTTTTAGTAAAAAGTATGTTCCTTCAATTAGTCAAGTATGATGAAAACCTCATAAAATCTTAATTGTATGGCCATATTATCAAATTAGAGAACTTACATTATTATGTTTATAATAGAAATTTCTTCTGAAGGAAAAAACCTCAAACCAGTTACTGTAAATAAAGTTAATCTCACTTGCAGCAGAACTATCATGCCCCTTAAGAGTTCCAAAATTTGGCAAATTTATTTCATATATTTTAATACAGTCAAGAATATTTTATATCTTCTGGTTTATGAAATGGATTTTATAGTCAGTAAATGCTTGAAGCCAGTTATTGATGTCACACTTGTGTTTATAGTGCCCAGTAACTGAAGAGATATAATCACTTCCCTTAATTTCCACACAGTATTTACTCAATTTTATAGCATCAGTGAAATACATTAGACAGTTAGTTCTAAGAAATTACTGAATTTTCAATTGGCTAATGTCATTTGGCCTTCAGCCTTGCTGCTTAGAGAGGTAAAAATTTTGTATTATATCTTGTTATTTAAATAAGGATTTTTTTTGGCAGTTAAGAAATGACAACACACACTTTTATGTCAACTAGAAACTTGTATGAGTGCTAATAGTACAGCATCTTCTTTTTACCTCTTAATTTTAAATTGAGTGGAGAGAGGAAATGTGGGGAAATTTGTCTTCAGAAAGTTGGTCTGGAGCATGTTGATCTTAACAAGTTCTTGCACAGCATAGAAACAGGTGGTTTTTGAAATTCAACTCATTTGTTCATATTCTATTTTTGACATTGCTTGCAATTTTTACAACTCAGGGTTTTATGAGCTGAAATCCTTCAATTTCCCCATACATAGGTAATTACTCAATATTTCCACTACTACTGTGACCAACAAGTACCTCCTTTAATCTTCGGAGCTTCAAAAGAAATCCACAAATCCATAATTAATATTGTTTATAGTTTCTGTTTACCGGTTAGTTGAGAAAAATGTGAGTAGGAGCTGAAGAAGAGGTCACAGGCACCAAACTTTATATTATATATGTGATTTTTAGTGAATTTAAAAAAATATACATGAATATCTATTGCACTTTTGCACACACAAAGCAGTGATTTCTGTATACTCTGAACATCTACATATTACAGGATTTTATCTCCTGAGAGCCAGATTTTCTTTTTGTGAATTTTCATTTTTAAGTTTACACATATATTCTAAATTTTTTATGCTTCCAGTTTCTACTTTTCATATGCCTTCTTTTATGGAAGAAAGAAAAGGATTTTTTCTTCTCACAAATCTATCAAGATCTGTCTTGATTTTAGGTTAAATTTCTGCAGCATTTTCTCCTTACAGAAGACCTGTGATTTCAATTTAAAGAAGGAAGGAGAAAAAAAAAGGAGAGGTTACAGCAGGATTTAAAGCTGTTATTTTACTGAAGAGTTACTTCAACAAAGAAATAGATTTTTAGTGGGCTTTTTTTTTAATGTTATCCTAGTATTTCAAGGCTGCAGGGGGCAGTGATGCACTGTGTATATACAGTACTGCAGCACAAGAGTCAAGAGTAGGATTAAACAGTCCTGCAGGTTACAGATACAGAAGAAATAAATAAACTATTTATAATCAATTTAGCTTTTGAGAAATTACGTAATTGTAAAATATTTATATGAATTTTGTAGGGGAATGAATGTTTCTTTTACTGGTAAATATATTTGTTTTTCTACTGCAATCAAGTAGTTGTAGGGATACAACTGTTTTCTTAACTTTATAACCAAGGTCTCTTGAAGGATGATATATCTCTGTAGTATTGCATTACTTAATATTACTGTCTTAAACAAACAATCCCCTTTCTCTGTAGTAAATAAAATTTTGCTTAGCAGCTCCATTTATTGGCTCTTGGTAATAACTTGTTTATGTATTAATCAGTCAATACAGATAATATCTTATTTACAGACTCATTTAAATAAGAATATATTACAGTAAGAAATAATTATCTATTTTAACAAATAATAATGTTTGTTCAATATTTTCTGGTTTAGGACCTAGGAATTATGACATTTAAGATGTAAAGTTTTCCTGATAATAAGAATCCATGGCAATTAATCGCTCAGCAACATACAGTAGACATGCAACCATGCCTGCATCATCTATCTTATTTTTTATTCTTTAAAACTTTTATGCATTTTTTAAAATGCAACTTACATCACAGTTTTATCTCTTCTTCATATTTCCTGCAGTTACAACCATACTAAGCCTAATAAGTGTCATTCCTCAGGGGCTGGTGTTTGGATCGGTGCCGTTTAACGTGTTTTTCTCAGCAACATGGACAGTGGGATTGAGTGTACATTCGGCAGATTTACCAATGACACCAAGCTGCATGGTGTGGTTGAAAAGCTGGAGGGAAGGGATGCCATCCAGAGGGACCTTGACAAGCTTCAGGGGTGGGCTTATACAAAGCTCAACCAAGACCAAGCACAGGGTCCTACACATGAGTTGATGCAAACCCAAGCACAAATACAAGCTGGGCAGAGAGAGAATGGGTTGAGTGGAGTTCTGAGAAGGACTTGGGAGCATTGGTTGAAAAAAAGCTCAACATGACCTGGCAATGTGCACTTGCAGCCCAGAAAGCCAACTTTACCCTGGGCTGCATCAAAAGAAGCGTGGCTAGCAGTTTGAGGGGAGGCGATTCTGGCCCTCTGCTCCACTCTTGTGATACTCCACCTGGAGTACTGCATACAGCTCTGAGGTCCCCAACATAAGAAGGACATGGAGCTGTTCAAGTAGGTCCAGAGGAAGGCCACAAAGAAAATCAGAGGGATGGAACACCTCTCCTGTTAGGACAGACTGAGAACGTCGGCTTTGTTCAGCCTGGAGAAGAGAAGACTCAAGTGAAACCTTCTAAGAGCCTTCCAATACCTTAAAAGGGGCCTACAGGAAAACTGGAAAGAGACTTTTTACAAGGGCATGTAGTGTCAGAGCAAGGAGTAATATCTTTAACCTGAAAGAGCAGAGGTTTACATTAGCTATTAGGAAGAAGTTCTTTACTATCAGGGTGTTGAGGCACTGGAACAAGTTGCCCAGAATGACTGTAGATGCCCCATCCCTGGAATTGTTCCAGGCCAGTCTGGATGGGTCTCTGAGTAACCTCATCTAGTGGGGGGGTGAAACTAGATTATCTTTAATGTCTCTTCCAAGCCAAACCATTCTGTGATTCTATGACAAGTTATGACAGTCTAGGAAAACCTGTCTGGAAAGACACACAGTCTAATTTTATCACGGCAACACAAGAAGCAGCCACCTTTTCAACTCATAGTTTGTATCAATTCTAATTATCATTACTGTTACAGCTTCTTTGGTTTATTACTTATTCAGATATCCTGGTTACAGCTTTCAGCCATTGGTTCTAACATGCTGGTCTCTGTTGTGTTAAAGAGACCTCCTAAATGTCTGATGTGTAGTATTTGTATACACTATATACCTTAGTCATTTTTTAGAAAAAAATCCCAAAGACATCATATTCCTAGTGTGTCTTTCTACATACCTTTTTAAAAAAAGTATCAACAATTTATTTGTGGAATTTTAAAATTGTAATCCTTTGGAGTTTTTTTGAGAAATTGACTTCCTTGTTACTTGTCTATGTTAACTAAAAATAACACTTCAGGACATCGTTGTTCCTTTGGGGTTTATCATGTCTAAAGAAAAACTTCAAATATGTAGTTTTATAGAAAACTAATTTTTAAGAAATTAATACATATTCCCTTTTTTCAGACTTTCCTTTTCTTGTAGTAATTAAACAGGCAATGTTTGAGCTATTTTAGATTAGTTTTATTTTATTGCAAATATCTTTTATGAATGAATTGTATATTCATAAAACTCATTTATATTTTCATTATGCTTATCAATACAATGGGCATCTTTTATATATCAATACTTTAAGGGACTTTAAGAAAAAATTGGGTTTGAAAATTTAAATTTT